>NC_079411.1:28404567-28429567 GCF_029220125.1 Pseudoliparis swirei | reverse complement strand
TATATGAAGATAAATATATGTGTATATATACATATATATATATAAATATATATATATAATTTGTTATATATACACAGAAATATATATAATATATATATATTGTGGTGACTCACATACAGACAGGGAGAGACATTCACCTAAGAGCTACTGTGCCTTTAAGAGTGGCGGGTTATTTAGTCTAGGGCTTCCGTTTCCGGAGGGGGGTTGTTGTCCCGCTGCTATCTTGATGCACAAGTATTGTACATGTTATGTGGAGTTGAAGTAAACTACCTCGACTGCAACTACGTCTACTGCCTCGCTGTTTCCTAACTCTACACTGGTGACCCGTGAGTGAATACGACATGTCCGACAACGAAAACGACGTCGCCGTGGTTAACGTTCCGCCGCACCGCCCGCATCAACGCCGGGGCTAACGACATGGCTAACGCTCACGCCGCTACCGTCAAGTTGCCAGACTTTTGGCAGCATAACCCACGGCCGTGGTTTCAGCACATAGAAGCCCAATTCCAGCTCAGAGGAATAAAGCAGGATGTCACGAAGTACTTCCACGTTGTGGCCGCTTTGGATGCTTCGACGACAGCACGAGCGATGATGCTGCTGGAAGCTCCACCGGCTGCCGGCAAGTACGAAGCACTAAAGACATTCCTTCTGAAACTTTTCGAACTGTCTGAACTGGAGAAGGCGGACCGCCTGCTCTCCCTCAACGGCCTCGGCGACAGCAGGCCATCGGAGATGATGGAAAAAATGCTAGCCGTGCTAGGATCGGCTGATCCCTCTTTCCTTTTTACGCACATTTTCCTGAGGCAGCTCCCAGTGCCTGTACGCACGGCACCGGCCAGTTCCCCCCTCGCCTCGTCCAAGGACTATCGCGCTCTGGCTGCTGAAGCAGACAGGGTTTTCCTGGCCAACCGGCAGCAGTTTGTCCATGCCCTGCTGCCCCACCAGGGCACCCCGCCCCCGCCCATGGAGGACTATACAGACACTGCGGCTGTGGTGACGGCCCGCCGCCAACCCGACGACGGGCTCTGTTACTACCATGCCAGGTTTGGGGCCAAGGCCAAGCAGTGCCGTAAGCCATGCAGTTTCAAGCCACAGGGAAGCGCCAGGGCCGGCGCTGCATGACTACGGGCTACGGGCGCCGGCCGTGACTGCAAGCTGTTATTCATCGCTGCCTCCTTGTCTGGCCGGCGGCTGCTGGTCGACTCGGGCGCACAACGCAGCATCCTGCCAGCTCAACCCGTGGACACCATGGCGGTGGACACGGCCCCAGATGGACGCTGCTAACGGCACGCCCATACGCCACGGCACCAGGCAAGTGGAGGTGTGTTATGGCGGGCGCCGTTTCGGCTGGGACTTTGTTGTGGCTGCGGTATCCACGCCTCTCCTGGGCGCAGATTTCCTCTGTGCTTTCAGCCTGCTGGTGGACGAAGAACTGCCGCCTGATTGATGCCCTTTCTTTTGCCTCGCACCCTGTACGCTGGGGGGCTGGCGCCTGCCTGTCAAACACGCTGGCCACGGGGACCCGTATCGGCGCCTACTCGCCCAGTCCCCCGACCTCACCACACCCGTTCTCGTCTGCAGTGGCTAAGCATGGCGTGGAGCCCCATATCACCACCGTGGGTTCCCTGTCACGCCCGGGCCCGCCGCCTTGACTCAGCCAAGCTTATGATCGCCAGGGGAGTTCTCGACCATGGAGCGCCTCGGCATTGTGCGCCGATCAAACAGTCCATGGGCGTCCCCCACACATGGTTACTAAGGCCGACGGGGTTGGCGCCCGTGCGGCGATTTCGTCGCCTTAACAATGCCACCGCTGCTGACCGGTACCCGTCCGCACATACAGGACTTCTCTGCCCACCTGGCAGGGGCCGTCGTCTTCTCCAAGGTGGACCTGGTGCAGGGATACCACCAGGTGCCAGTCCACCCACAGGATGTCCCAAAGACGGCCGTCATCACGCCTTTGGACTTTTGAGTTTTACGTATGCCGCTTGGCCTCAAAGGCGGCGCAGACGTTTCAGCGCCTGATGGACTCCATTCTTCGAGACATGCCTTTTTTGTTTGTTTATTTAGACGACATTCTAGTGGCCAGTGCATCCATGGAGGATCACATGACTCACCTCCAGCAGCTGTTCGAGCGCCTCGGTGGACATGGCCTCATCGTCAACCCAGCTAAGTGCCAGTTTGGCCTGTCGTCCATCACCTTCCTCGCCACCACGTCACTCCGCTGGGAGCCGTCCCCTTCCCGCCAGGGTGGAGGCCGTCTCAGGTTTCTCGCCCCCGCATTACAGTCTCTACAGGAGTTTCTGGGCATGGTGAACTTTACAACCGTTTCCTTCCCATGCTGCCCACCTCATGCGCCTATGTACGAGGCCCTGCGGGAAAGCTGCCCAAGGATGGGTTGGACTGGTCCTCGGAGATGGACATAGCCTTCACTGTGGCCAAGGCCGCTGGCCGATGCTGCTCTGCTGGCGCACCGTCTCCCGCTGCCCCCATCGCCCTCACCACGGACGCCTCTGACTACGCGGTGGGGGCGGTGTGCGAGCAGTGGGTGGGGGGTGCCTGGCAGCCGCTGGCGTTCTTCAGCAAACAGCTCCGTGAAAACGAGCGCAAATACAGCACCTTTGACAGGGAACTGCTGGGACTTTTCCTTGCCACCAGACACTTTAGGTTCTTGTTGGAGGGCAGGCGTTTCACTGCGTTCGTGGATCACAAGCCGCTGACGTTCTCCATGGCCAAGACCGCGGAACCGTGGTCGGGGCGTCAGCAGCGTCAGCTCTCGGCGATTTCCGAGTTCACCACGGACATCCAGCACGTGTCGGGCAAGGACAACTTTGTCGCCGACTGCCTCTCTCGGGTGGTCGTCGGGTCCGTCCACATGGGGCTCGACTACGCCGCTATGGCGGCGGACCAAGCCACGGACTCAGACATTCAAGCCTTCCGGTCGGCTCCTACTGCACTACGGCTGGAGGACGTGGTGTTCGACACAGCCGACGCCACCCTCCTCTGCGACACCTCTACCGGTCAACCGCGCCCGCTGGTGCCTGCTGCCTGGCGGCGGCGGGTTTTCGACACCATCCACGGCCTTTCCCACCCTGATGTGAAGGCCTCGACTAAGCTGGTGGGCGTCAGGTTTGTTTGGCCTGGTCTCCAGAAGGACGTTAGAGCCTGGGCTGGCTCTTGCGTTGCGTGCCAGCGCTAAGGTGCACCGCCATACAAAGGCCCCTTTGGCACCGTTTGTGGTGCCGGAGAGGCGCTTCGACCACGTAAATGTGGACCTGGTGGGCCCCCTGCCCCCCTCTCGCAGATATACTTACCTTCTCACCATGGTGGACAGGACCACCAGGTGGCCGGAAGCTGTCCCCCTGTCCTCCACTACAGCAGCGGAGGTCGCCCGGGCATTCATCGGTGCTGGTGGCCCGCTTTGGCACGCCGGGTGACATCACAGCGACCGGGGCCCCAGTTCACCTCGGAGCTCTGGACTACAGTTGCTGAGCACCTGGGGGTGAAGATTCACCGTACTACGGCGTACAATCCGCAGGCTAATGGACTTTGTGAGAGGTTCCATCGTGACATGAAGGCCGCTCTGCGTGCCAGCCTTACGGGCGCCGACTGGATTGACCGCCTCCCGTGGGTCATGCTCGGTCTCCGCTCTGCCCCCAAGGAAGACCTCCAGGCCTCGTCCGCCGAGCTGGTATACGGCCAGCCCCTGCGGGTCCCGGGGGAGTTTCTGCCGGACGCGACTGCTCCCTGGTCTGCCTCCTCTCACCGGACTGTGTCCCGGGGCGTCGCCGATGCCTTCGTTCCGGTCCCGACGACCGCCACTGCCTCCCCAGTCCTATGTCCCCAGGGACCTGCCAGCGGCGAGGTATGTCTTCATTCGACATGACAGCCATCGGTCTCCGCTGCAGCCCCCCTACGACGGCCCCTTCCATGTCCTGGAAGCGGGCGCCAAGAACTTTGTTGTGGACATGGGGGCAGGCCAGAGAGTCGCCACGACCGTCTCAAGCCTGCTCATTTAGACATTGATGAGCCCGTCCAGTTGGCCCTGCCCCCACGCCGGGGGCGCCCCCCTGTTTCAGCCCCGCCCCCTGCCCCGACCTCTGTCCCTGCCCCGGCCCCACTTGAGTTCCCTGCTGCGAAGCGCAGCCGTTTCGGCCGTTTGGTCCGCCCCCCGCCACGTTGACTTTGCCTTTTGAGTCAGACTCTGTTCACTGACTTTGTCTATTGCACTTTTGGTTTGGTTGACTTTGCCTTTTTGAGTCAGACTCTGTTCACTGACTTTTGTCTATTGCACTTTTGGTTTGGTGAATTCTGGGGGGTCTGTGTGGTGACCCACATACAGACGGGGAGAGACATTCACCTAAGAGCTACTGTGCCTTTAAGAGTGGCGGGTTATTTAGTCTAGGGCTTCCGTTTCCGGAGGGGGGTTGTTGTCCCGCTGCTATCTTGATGCACAAGTATTGTACATGTTATGTGGAGTTGGAGTAAACTACCTCGACTGCAACTATGTCTACTGCCTCGCTGTTTCCTAACTCTACAATATTATATATATATAATTCTTATATATGTATATATAAACATATATGTGTTAATATATATATATAATCTATATATAAATATATCTATATATATAGTATATATTTTTCATATATATTATATATATATTTAAAAAAAAAAAAAATTATATATATATACAATATATAAATCACAGACTATCTCCGTGTAATAACACGACCCAAAAACTTAAAAACTCTTCTTGGTGATGCGTTCAAGGACACTCTGCACACCTTGTGAAGACACACTTTGAACTCATTGATGTATTTGTACCTGATGTCTGACATCTTGTGACACATCCCCATCAGTTGGCTCAAACACAAAGAAAAGAACATCCGAATGCAAAATAATATATATTCAAAAGTTAAGTTTGTGGTCTGTTAGGAACCGACCTGACCTGCATGAGCGTCACTCAACAGGCTGGGCCTAAATAATCGATCACAATGATGACGACGGCTCATTTGCCCCCAAGGTTTCTGTCAGAGAGACGACGCGATCGCTCCTAAAACCAGATCGCACGAGGCGACGGGTGCGTCTGAATGAAAGTGAACACACGTCGAGGTCAAAGGTCGTCTCGCCGCCGCCGCCTCAAACCGGTACGACGACGACGACTTCTGGAAAAAAGCGTTTGAAACCGACGGCTGTGATGTACGAGGAAATGAAAAGAGAGCCGAGAAAAATACAAGAGGGAGACAAGAAAGAGAGGAGGGGGGGGAGGGGGCGGAGTCATCACACCGCTAATCGTGTTATCGCACTTTGATGTGTCGCACAGTGCGTTCCTATCATTTATGACTTGAAGTGAACGAGGATTACATTTGTCAGTGTGTGTGTGTGTGTGGGGGGGGGGGGGGGGGGGCTTTTTTGAAAAGAGATATGCTAATTTATCCAAGGAGCAAAATAAAAAGAGAACAACATCAAATGCGTCGCGGTGAGCAGCCGAGGGAACTTCAAGTCGTGAAATCCTTCACAAGCGTTTTTATCTTTCACGCCCCTAAACTTGCAGCTCAAACAGGAAGTGAGGCTCAAACAGGAAGTGAGGCTCAAACAGGAAGTGAGGCTCAAACAGGAAGCTCCTCCACCGGTTTAATTCCCCATTCCCAATCCGGCTCAATAAGGAGCTAACGCTAACTGGCGCATTAGCTGCAACGCTGCTCATGTTCTCCCTCACCCCCTCTCTCTCTCTCTCTCCCTCGGTCTCTCTCTCTCCCTCTCTCTCTCTCTCTCTCCCTCTCTCTCTCTCTCCTCGGTCTCTCTCTCCCTCGGTCTCTCTCTCTCCCTCTCTCTCTCTCTCTCCTCTCTCTCTCTCCCTCTCTCTCTCTCCCTCTCTCTCTCTCTCCCTCTCTCTCCTCTCTCTCTCTCTCTCTCTCTCTCTCTCTCTCTCTCTCTCTCTCTCTCTCTCTCTCTCTCCCTCTCTCTCTCTTCCTCTCTCTCTCTCTCTCTCCCTCTCTCTCCTCTCTCTCTCTCTCTCTCTCAGTTCACGCTGAGCGTCAGAGCGACAGGGTGTGTGTTTGGGAGCTGTGGAGCGTTGTCTGTGTGTTTCTCTCTTCTATTCTTTCATAGTTGTGTGTATTTAGTTGATGTGGTTTCTTAGTTGGGTTTCACAGTCGTTTAAATTGTTTGGTGATTAGTTGGGTTTTCTCTGGGTGTCTTCCGCTGCCGGTGCCTCACCGGGCTCGGGCGGCGAAATGTTTGCCCGATTCCCCGCTGCTCACGAGGAGACACGGGATGAAGATTGCCGTGACTCGCAGCGTGGAGGAATTGGCTCGGGCAGTCGGGAAGAAAGTCGGGTTCAGCAGCGTGAAGTCCGCCAAGATGAACGGCTCGGTCGTGATCTTCCTGGATCAGGTGGCGAAGGTGAGCCGCGTGGTAGAGGAGGGTCTCTCGGTGGGAGATTTGTTTGTACAGGTGTTTCCGCTGGATCAGCCGTCCACCAGAGTCCTCGTTTCAAACGTCCCTCCACTCATCTCCGATGAGTTTCTCAGCAGAGAGCTCTCCCGGCACGGAAAACTGGTCTCAAGGAGAGCGAGATGAAGCACATCATGAGTTACCGTAGATCGGTTTATATGATACTCAACGACCGGAGCGCGGAGTTAAACCCGGGCCCGGGTTAAATTTCCCGGGGGGTAAAAAACTTCGTTTCCCCGGGGGTTCATGGGGGAAAGCCAGCGGGGGGGGGCACCCGCAGCTGTTTGGGGGGCGCCCGCGCCGCGGTCGGGGGGCCGGGCCCTGGCGCCGCCGCCGGGGGGGGGGCCCGGGGGCGGGCCCCTGGCGCTGCGGGGGCGGGCCCCTTAGAGGGGGGGCGGCGGCCGCTGGCCCCGGGGGATTAAGGAGGGGGGGGTATGTGTAGCAAGTGGTGAGTTGAAGAGGGGGAGGTGGGGGATTTTACCTGTGGGGGGCGAACCGGACCGAAGAAAAAAGGGACCGGGGTTGTAGGAAAAGGGGGCTTGGGAGGGGGGGGAAAAAGGGGGAGGGGCGGGGAAAAAAAAAATTTTGGGGGGGAGGGCGAAAGGGGGTTTTGGGGGAAAAGGGGAAAAAAAGGGGGGGGATGTGGGGGGGGGAAACCCTTTTAAAGGGGGGCTTTTGGGGGGGGAAGGCAAATAAAGGAAAAGGGGGGGGGAGGGGGGCAAAAAAAGGGGCCCGCCCCCCCCCCCCCGGGGGGGAAAAGGGGAAAAAGGGGGGGGGATAGGGCCCTTCCCTTTTAAAAAAACCCTGAACAAAAAAAAAGGTTTTTTAAAAAAAAATAAAGGCAAACTTTCCCCCCCTTTTGGAGGGGGGTTTTCCATTTTTAAAAGGGGGCCCCCCCGGGGGAATTTTATTTTTTTAAAGTACCTTCAAAACCCCCCATCCTTTGCCTTACCAGGCCCCGGGGGCCTTTGGGGTTCAAATGCCAAGGGCCCCCCTTCCTGGGGAAAAAACCCCCGGGGGTTTTAATTTTTCCAAACAAAACTTGGTTTTCTTTCCCGCCCACCCTCCGGGGCCCCCGGGGGGGGGTTTTTAAAATTTACCCAAATGGTTTTTTCCCCCCCCTCCCAGATTTTTAGTTATTTTTAAAATTCCTAATTTTTTTTGGGTTTTTAAAAGGTTTTTGGGGGGGGAAAAACCACTCCACCAAAAAAAGGCGGGGTTTTCCTTTCCCCTTTTTTAAAAATTTCCCCCCCCTCCTTTTCCCCCCTTTTTTCACCCCCTTTTTTCCCCCCCTTTTTTTTTTTCAAGGGTTTTTCCCCTCTTTTTCATTTTTATTTCCCCGGGTTCTAAAATTTTTTTTCAAATTTTGGGGTTTTTTTTGGGGGGGTTTTCCCCAAAAAAACGCCCTTTGGGGTGGGTTGTTGCCCCCCCGCCCCCTTTGAGTTTCATGTGACCTTACTCATCCGTTCAACTTCAGAAAACTGCACACTGAACAAAGCAGACAAGAAGACTTTGTATTTTAACCTCGTGAAGAGCATCAACAGGTCCAGACTGTGCAACAGACCGCCCACTGTGTGGTCAGAGAGACTTGGGTGTTGTTCTCACCGTCCCCTGGTTCTAAGAAAAGGACCGCTGACCTCCAGTGGCGGATTTTGAGCTAGACGCCTCCCATCGAACTTCGGAACACGGCCCCCGCTCATCCTTCGCTGTCCTGAGCCAGTGCCCTTCTGTGACCTCCGGGAGACTATCCTAACTCTGCCGCAGACACTCTCCTCTTCCTGTCTTCAAATTTATTTAACTAGGAAGTCCCGGTGGAAAATTGTCCTTTAAGACACGACCGGTTCGGAAATCTCTCCGCCCGTGGTTGTCGGACTCGGTGCCGAGAGAGCCACCCATGAGCGGCGGAAAGAAAATGGCGCAAATCGAATCAAGCGGAAGACTTGCTCTTCTATCAATCTCTCCTCCTCCTAGAGCCAGACTCTGGCTGGAGTTCAGGTTTTATAAACACATTGAGACCTGGATGCTTTTAAACAACGCTGGTGTTTTAAAGATATTGTTTGTTCTGTGGTGGAGTTTTTTGCCGAGCCACTTTGTCGACTACTTTACAAACAAGATAGACGATATACGCTCCTCCTTTACAAATCCATCTCAAAAATCAAAAAATCTCCTCTCTCTCTCTCTCTTCATCCCCTCTTTCCTCTTTCACACTTCTTCTTCTCCTCCCGCCTCCTCTTGCTCAGTGTGTCTCATGACCTGCGCCCTTGACCCCGTCCCGCCTCCCATTCGATACATGCAACAAGTGTAGTTTATTTGCTAGGTTGGCTGAAGAAACCCCACGCCCGCCTGAAGTCAGCAACTACAGACCGGTCTCTCTTACAGCTATGCTAGTGATTCAAGGCGGCCACTGACAGAGACGGCCCTCCTTGCTGTCGGTTGGGCTGGGGATCTCAGGCACTGCACTCGCTCTTTTCTCTTCCTACCTTAAAGACCGCACCTACTGGTAACTTGGAGAGGATCTGAACGTTCCTCAAGGCCCGTCCCTGGGTCCCTCCTCTTCTCTCTGTACACAAATTCTCTCGGCTCTGTCATTCTGCTCGCATGGCTTCTCCTACCATAGCTTTGATCTTCTCGCTTCCACCGTCCGAAACACGGGTGGCGGCACGAATCTCTGCATACAGTCAGATTGTAATACACGCCGGTGGCTTCCAGGAAAGGCTCCCCACCCAAAATTATGTTGGCCCCTACCCTGACTGCCAGGAATTGTCGGACACCGTAATTTTCTCTGGCCCTCTCCCAAATTTGCAGACAGACGAATTGTATAGCCGAATGTCGCCTTTCAACCGCTGGCTGTCGAGGGGCCAACATCACGCGACGACGCTCCTGTAGGTACATGCTGCACAACTGGAAGACTTTCTGGGGAAAACCTGATCTGATGAGGAGAGACGGCATTCATCCCACGCTGGACGGAGCGCCTCATTTCTGCGAATATGACCAAGTTGATCACCGGACTTAATCTATGACAACCCAGGGTTCAGATCAGGAACCGGGAGCAGAGTTGTAGTTTAACACCTTCTCTGCTCTTCCATTCGAGCAGTTACCCACCCTTGACTTTAGAGTAGAGACTGTGTCTGTCCCACGCCACTTCAATTAAATAAATCAAAAGTAAGCAGAAGAGGAGTCGACACAATAACCTTATACAAGTTAACACAATTATTTCAGCAGTGCAACAAAATAGGTCTATTAAATGTGGTCTCCTAAATATTCGATCTCTGTCATCTAAAGCTGTGTTACTGAATGATTTAATATCAGATAATCACATTGATTTATGTTGCCTAACTGAAACCTGGCTGAGCCATGAAGAATATGTCTGCCTGAATGAATCGACTCCTCCAAGTCATATTAATACTCACATTCCTCGAGGCACCGGTCGAGGAGGTGGAGTAGCAGCCATCTTTGAATCGAGCCTATTAATTAATCCTCAACCAAAATTACACTACACCTCATTTGAAAGCCTTGTTCTTAGTCTTTCACATCCAACCTGGAAAACACTACAGCCAATTCGATTTGTGATTCTGTACCGCCACCAGGTCCATATTCAGAGTTTATATCTGAATTCTCAGAATTTATATCAAGTTTGGTTCTTAAAACCGATAAAGTTATTATTGTTGGAGATTTTAATATCCATGTGGATGTTGATAATGATTGCCTTAGTGCTGCATTCATCTCCTTGTTGGACTCGATTGGCTTCTGTCAGAGAGTACAGAAACCCACTCACAGCTTTGGCCACACGCTTGATCTTGTTCTTACTTATGCTGACATTGAGCATTTGAACGCCTTCCCACAGAATCCTCTTCTGTCAGACCACAACCTCATAACTTTTGAATTTATACTACGGAGAATACGCCCTCTTCTTACTCAGAAGGCGGCGAGGTTCTGACACTAGATGTCTAACTGATAGTGCTGTAGCTAAATTTAAAGAAGCGATTCCTTCTGTATTTGATTCGATACCACGCCTCAATATAACAGAGGACTCCTGGTCTAACTTTAGTCCGTCCCAGATTGATCATCTTGTTGACAGTGCCATAGGCTCTCTGAGAATGACACTGACTCGATAGCCCTCTGAAGAAGAAGACAGTGAGGATCTGGTCATTTCACGCCTCGACTACTGCAACTCCCTCCTGGCTGGTCTACCTGCTAAGGCCATCCGACCCCTGCAGCTCCAGACCCGCAAACTGAAGCAACGTCTAAAGCTTGAACGCATATGGCGCTCAACTAATCTCAAGAATCCCGCTTAGTTTGGCGAGATAGTCTTAAAACATATAAGAAGGCCCCCCGTAATGCCAGAGCAGCCTATTTCTCATCAATAATAGAAAAATAAAACAACCCCAGGTTTCTCTTCAGCACTGTAGCCAGGCTGACAGAGAGTCACAGCCCTGTGGAGCCGAGCATTCCTATAAACCTTAGTGGTAATGACTTTATGAACTTCTTTAATGAAAAGATTTTAACTATTAGGACAAGATTAATAATCTCTTGCCCATAACCAGTGCCAATCTGTCCTCAAGTGGAATGGCCTTGGAAACCGCTGTATGCCCTGGTGTATATTTGAGGATTTTCTCCATCAACCGTGACCAATTATTTTCAACGGTTTCTACTTCAACACGCCTACCTGTCTCTTGGACCCCATCCCGACGAGGCTGCTCAGCCTCCCGAAATTCACCCACACCACCCGCCTCATATTATCGGTCCTGGCGTATCGCGTGCTCAGACGGATCGGGCCCCGCTCTACATCCGGGATATGGTCACACCGCACACCCCGCACGCCGCTCCGCCGCAACAGCCAATCGACTTGTGCCTCCTGCACCTCGAGCTAATCACTCAAATCCAGACTGTTTGCTGACCTCTCCTGAAGAAGCCCACTCTGGATCCAGAGGTATGGCTAACTACAGACCGATCTCTAACCTCCCTTCCTCTCCAAGATCCTTGAGAAAGTGGTCGCTTGAAATGCACTTATTGTGCGTCTGCTAAATGACATGTTGTAATGTAATGAAGAGGGTGGGGAGCTGGACAGGGCAGTGAGAAGCAGGCTGTGGGTGGAGTCGGGAGCGAAAAAAAAAAAGGAAAAGCGGACCAAGAAATGGAGGGATGTGGGGATCTGCCAAGAGCAGAGGTGAGGTGAGGTGGGAAGTGGGGAGGAGGAAGGAAAACAATAGTTTATTTGAGAAATTTCAATCAGGATTTAGAAAACACCACAGCACCGAGACGGCACTGGTGAAAATTACAAATGACCTCTTAATGGCAGCAGATAAAGGACTCTCTCTGTCCTGGTCTTGTTAGACCTTAGTGCTGCATTCGACACCATTGACCATGACATCCTGTTACAGAGAAGGGGAAAAAACAAAAAAAGATTAAAAACAACAAAAAATATTGGTGATGCACGGCACTAATTTGGTTTAAATCCTATTTATCAGATCGATCTCAGTTTGTATTTGTAAACGATGACGCCGATAACCACCAACGTTAATCACGGAGTTCCACAAGGTTCTGTGCTTGGACCAATTTTATTTACCTTATACATGCTTCCTTTGGGCAATATTATCAGGAAACACTCAAACTTTCATTGTTATGCAGATGACACTCAACTATATTTATCGATAAAACCAGAGGAGAGCAACCAACTCTGTAAAATTCAAGCATGTCTTAAAGACATAAAACATGGATGACCTGCAACTTTGATGTTAAACTCAGACAAAACCAAGTAATTTTAATCGCCCTGAGCACCTCAGAGATCAATTATCTGGTGATGTGGATTCTGTAGACGGCATTGCCCTGGCATCCAACACCACTGTAAAGAATCTTGGCGTTATCTTTGATCGACTTGTCCTTTAACTCCCACGTAAAGCAAATCTCAAGGACTGCATTCTTTCATCTACGTAATATTTCAAAAATCAGGCACATCTTGTCTCAAAAGATGCAGAAAATGTGATGGTGGCACGGGCTTAGAGGTGGAAGTGGGAGTGGGGTGGAGAATAATGAGGAAAGTGAGAAAGAGGAGGAAAAGGAAAAAAAGGACAAGGGTGGTGAGAAGCCCATTGAGGGGTAGGACAGGTGGGGGAGGCGAAGAGGTGGAGGAGGACGGTGCAGGAGGAGGGGCGGAGCAGGTGGAGATGGACGAGGAGGAAGCAGGGGCAGAAAGGAGCCTCAAAGAGAAAGAAGAGCGGCCAGAGCGGCAGCGAGGCCAAGGCCAGCAGGCAGGCTGCTCTAATAAATCTCTTAGGTCCCTCCAGTTGATCCAGAATGCTGCAGCTCGTGTTCTCACTAAAACTAAGAAAAGAGATCACATCACTCCTGCACTAGCTGCTCTGCACTGGCTCCCAGTAAAATCAAGAATCACTTTTAAAATTCTTCTTAACCTACAAAGCCTTGATTGGTGATGCTCCATCATATCTTAAGGGAGGAGGAGTCAGGGGCGGGGCGGTGGAGGACAGCAGTGATGAGGAGGGGGTCAGGCGACAGCGACTCTCCTCTGTTTTAACAAACAGTCAAGCTCAAAAAGCTGTACAGTGGATGAAATAAGCCAGTTTTACACAGAACAAAAACAAAAGGAAAGTGGAGGTCAGGATCACTTCGACTACTTGTAGTTCCTAGAGTCTTAAAAGTAGAATGGGAGCCAGAGCCTTTAGTTATCAAGCTCCTCTTTATGGAACCAGCTTCCAATTTCAGTCCGGGAGGCAGACACAGTCACCTCGCTTAAGAGTAGACTTAAGACCTTCCTCTTGACAGAGTTTATAGTTAGGCTGAATCAGGTTTGCCCTGGTCCAGCCCCTTGATATGCTGCTATAGGCTGACCTCGTGGCCTTTGTACAGTCTTGCCATATTATATGAAAAAAAAGTTTGAAAAGCAAGAGGTTTTAGGATTAAAAGATTTTACTCAAAGTAAAGAGTACCTATCGTGGAGAGCTCCAATGTGTTTTATTTGATTTGTTGATCATCGGACCCTATGAGACGGCATAGATCCCATCTGCCTGATGGATCGCCTGGGTCGTGGAATTCCTGCTCATGACTACGCCACTGTCCGTAAATGGAGCGAGGACAGTAAGACTGCCTGATGGATCGTGGAGGTCTCCATCGTGGAATATGCCTACTATGAACTATTCATACACTCTGTCATATTCATTGAATGTATTTTAGCTCTAAATCTGTCCTTCTGTACACATTACATCTATTGCATCTGTCCATCCGAGGAGAGGGATCCTCCTGTTGCTCTCCTCCAGGTTTCTTCCTTTTTTCCCCTGAAGGGTTATTTGGGAGTTTTCAAGATGAAAGCCAACGATGTTCTCTTCTTACAAGAGACGACAGCGACAGCACCAACGAGGCGGACTGGAGTGTAGAAATTGGGCCATAAATAAACTGAACTGAATTGGGAGTGGGGGAAGTCCTCTGAGCCACAGAAACCATTAATGCCCGTTCAACATCCACATCAAGGCTCGGCTTGAAGTCTATTCTGGCAACAGACCTCTTTCTTTCTCTGCTCTAGTGGGCTTCCTCTTCTCCAGGGCCTTCAGCCCGCGGTCACTGGAGGTCACAATCACATAATTAAACGGATTGAAACACATCGTGGAGGGGAGGCTGTTCGAGTGAAAGCACGTTCGACCTTTTTAACGTTGTTTTATTAATGTCTATGCTCCAACAACTGGGACAGGAAGCTGTTTTATCCAAAGTTAATGATGAAGCTTCACTGGTGGACGTGTGGAGAAGGATGCATCCGGACTGCCGACAGTACACATGGTCCCACGTTAGGGAGGGAAGGATCTCCTCAGCCAGGGTAGACCGTATTTATGTTTTTCTTCAAAGCACCATTTTAATATTTTAAAATGTCACACACATCATGTTTTATTAGGAACTTTTTACCCAGGAGCATATTGGCAGAAGGTGTTATAAATCCATTTCATTTGACACCTTGGGGCATTTTTAGGCTGAGGAAGAGTGATTTTAATAATCTATAATTGAGGTGGTGGGACCGTGGTAAGGTAGAAATTAAGCTCCTTTGTCAGCAGCACACTTTCAACGTCACTAGAGACGTCACCAGATCTATATGCTGAATACCGGAGGAGGACATTTAGTGGACCTAGAAAGTTTGAGCGAGTCCACAGTTTAATTTGAACTCTATTTTCTCCTCACAGACTCTCTCGAGGACATATTGAAGTCCTCAAAAAGTAAGGCTCTCACCGACCTGTTCGAGTTAAAGTACAAGGCGCACTGGTCAGGTCGATTCCAGACCATCGTGAGATGGACACTCCCTCTAGCTTCTTCTTCGGCCTGGAGAAGAGGGTGGGCAGGGGCGAGTGATCCACTCACTGCTGACGGACGCAGGGCAGCGGTTGTGAGCCAAGCCAGATCCGAAGCGGCGGTGGGGTTTTACTCCTCCTTTATGCCACTCACCCAGGGAGGAGGGAGAGTCGGAGGGCTCTGTGGGGAGCTGCCTCAGGTCTCCGAGGAGACTAATGAGGAGCTCGACAGACCTGTGTATTTTATTCAATAATCATTGCAATCCAATACAATATCATTCTATATAATATACCAAATGGAAAGACTAAACATTTTTATTTGTCTTTACTTATGCAGGAGGGCGCGCCCGGATCGGCCTCCCGCTGAATTTTACAAGAAATACTGGGATGTCCTCGGAAGGGACATCCTAGACGTCTTCAATGAGAGTCTGGCCTCAAAATAAATAATAAATATAAATTTATTTTCTTTATATATATATAATTTATTTTCTTTATTTTTATTAATTTTCGATTTATTTATATATATATATCGATGTCCTGCGGAGGGCAGTGCTGACGCTACTGCCAAAAAAGGAAACCCGCAGGACATCGGTAACTGGCGCCCTGTGTCTCTGAACCATGGTGGACAACGTCCACCTCATTCGGGACGTTTTGGAGGTCTCCAGCTCGTTGGGTATGGATACTGGTCTGATTTCTCTAGATCAGGAAAAGGCTTTTGACCGCGTTGAACACGGCTTCCTCTGGAAAGTTCTGGTGAGTCTTGGGTTCAGCGCCGGTTTCATAGCTAAGATCAAGGTGTTGTACAGTAATCTGCTCCTCCTGAAGATAAACGGCAGGCTGTGTGCTCCTTTTAGAGTGAGTAGAGGGTCCGCAGGGCTGTGCTCTGTCCGGGATGCTCTACGCACTCTCCCTCGAGCCCCTCCTCATTAAAATACGCTCTAGCCTACATGGTTTGGTTTTACCTGGTTTTAGTAAAGGAATGATTTTATCGGCATATGCCGACGACGTTGTTGTTTTTATCAAGAATCAAAATGATGTAAACCTTTTAAATCAAACGTTTGTCTGGGAAGAAAAGTGAAGCCCTCGCTGTGGGGGAGTGGTGTGTCATTCTCTCGGTTCTAACACAAAAACTCATATGGAAGGACGGTTTTAATGTCAGTCAGAGAGAATATACCTGGGAAACCGAGCATGGTCCAGAAGAACTGGGAGGGCGTCACAGAGAAGATAGAGGAAACTTTCCAAGTGGAAGTGGCTCCCCCAGATGTCTTTTAAGGGTAGAGTACTGGTTTTAAACAATCTTATTGCATCCCAACTGTGGCACAGGTTGACCGTGTTAGACCCTCCCTCTGGCTTCTTAGCCAACATACAAAAGAAGATGGTGGATTTCTTTTGGGAGGGTCTACACTGGGTGCCACAGGGGGTGCTGTTTTAGCCAGAGAGGAGGGGACAGGGCCTTGTCCACCTGGCCAGCCGGACGCCACTTTTAGATTACAGTTTGGTTCTGGAATGTTTGCTGTAGATCAGAAGTTTTAACGAGTCCGGGTTTTTAGTGTGGCAGACGTGGCCAGCTGCATCCTCAGGCGTGCTGACAACCTGGGGCTGGATACTGCCAAGGCCACTGGTTCCTCTGTTTTAATAGACCCCAGCATTTTAAAACTAAGTGGGCTGCCTCCTTTATCAGGGTGTTTTAAGTCGTGGGCCCTTTTAAGCACGAAAGGTGCCCACAGTCTGACTCTCTGTTCTGGTTGAATATACTTTTTTACTAATCTGATGTTTCACTGAAGAAACAATTAACCATTAATTTACAAAACTGACATTAGCAGCAGCGTCACCCTGGACTAACGCGCTGCTAACAAAGACCCTTTCTCTGCAGCAGTTGGTGGATGCAGTGGGGCCGACGCTGAGCGACCCCGGCCCTGGGCTCCTGCTGGGGATGCATTCCGACCGGGTGGCGAGGAGGCTCCTGGAGCTGTGGAGGCAGAGGCTGACCGGGTTGGAGAGGAGCCTCCTCAACGACTACAGCCAGCTAAAAGAAGAAGAAAAATCGATTGACAGCCCTAATATATATATATATAGAGCAGAGCCGGACCCTGCAGACCCCTTCCCAGACATCTCCCTCAGCCCGGGGCTAGGGGGACTCACCGGCCCCCTGCTAAGAACGAGCCACCCAGAAAACTGCACACTGAACAAAGCAGACAAGAAGACTTTGTATTTTTACAATTGGTCCTAAGTGGACCAGAGGTCCCAAGTGATCCAACAGACCGCCCACTGTGTGGTCAGAGACTTGGGCATGGAGGCCCTGGCCCGCAGTGGGGGGTCCTATACAAGCCTCCCCTAAAGAAAAGGACCGCTGACCTCCAGTGGCGGATTTTACACGGTGCTGTCGCGTCCAACGCTTTTATTTCGGTAATCAATCCCGCTGTCCTGAGCCAGTGCCCCTTCTGTGACCTCCGGGAGACTATTTACCATGTTTTTAACGAGTGTAAGAGACTTTTGAGTTTCTTCGCTCTTTTAACATTGGTTTTTAGTCTTTTTAATGTGGTTTTTACAGAGAAGGTTTTTATCATGGGAGCTGCCTACAAAAAAACGGAAAAAGAAAAGTGGCAGTTCCTTAATTTTTTATCCGTGAAGCCAAAATGGCCAATTTATTTAACTAGAAGTCCCGGGTGGAAAACAGAGAGGGGCAGGAGGCCAGGGCAGTGTGGCTCTGTAACATCAGAGCCAGACTCTGGCTGGAGTTCAGGTTTTACAAACACATTGGAGACCTGGATGCTTTTAAACAACCCCTAGTGGTCCCTAGCGGTCTCTAGTGGTCCCTAGCGGTCCCATGTGTGGTCCCTAGTGGTCCCTAGTGGTCTCTAGTGTTTTGGTATGTAATGTCTGTTGTAAATATCGAAAGATACTGTTATTTGTTCTTCAGGTTCTCCTCACTGTTCCTGTCTTCACTTGCTCCAGACTCCTTCTCATCCAGAGCCTCTCCGTGTTCTCTCTCTGTTCTCCATGTGTGAAATTTCAGAGGCCTGATATTATTCCAGGTGTTTAGTGTCTCAGAACCTCTCTTGCTCTGTCTGAGAGGACAGTTCTAAAGTGAGTAATCCACAGGACTCCTGGGATCCTCATGCAAGGGTTCACGCCCACTCAGTGAACGAGGGTGCTGCCCAGAGTAGAACTTTAGAGGACTCAGTCCTCTGCTGCTTGTTTTCTGTAGTTTCATTTCTCCAAACTTTTTCAGCCAGATGACTGTGTGAACATTTTATCAAGTCAATGAAGAAGCTGTTGGGATTGAGTTTGGCAGCATCTGTAGGGGTGACAGTAACCTGAAGTCAGTTCATTGAGCATGTCTATCTCTGCCCAGCCAGGAAACTGGTTCTGCCAACCATCAAGTCTTCCTGACGTGTTGTGATTGGCTTTAGATTGAGTTTCAAGTGAGGGGCCTTGTTCCCAGGTATGTTATCTCTCCTAGTGACCAGTGGAAAGAGGACACTGGGTGGCTGATAACCCTCTCGGCCAGGGGAGCAGCGCCTCCAGGATAGGTTCCAGTTGATAAACCTGATGATGGAAACTGTGTTGTAAACATTCAAGCAGGCAGGATGGGTCTATCTCCCAGTGTATAGAGAGTCATCCGCTGGATTAGGACCAGACTCTCAAGTCTTGGATGGTGTGGTGAGAGGCTCAGCCTAAGGGCTCAATAGCCAATGTCACACAGACAGGAGAAGGGCAGTGGTGCATTCGTCCAATGGAATCTGAGCAATAGGTTAGAAGGGAGGTGGGAAAGGTGTACAGAGTTCAGTGTCTGAAGTACACCAGTGAGTCCAGAGCATTGAAAGAAACAGTGTGGAGCGCAGACTGTCAGCTAATGAGTCCAGAGACACCACAAGGCGGAGCATCAGCCTCTGGCAACTGTGGGTGGAAGCCTCGATATGTGGAGCCTCCCGAGGAGCCTGGTGGTCAGGAATAGTTGGTTCAACCTCAGAGTCGCACCTGCAGCTAAAATCTTGCAGTCTACATTAAGCAGGCGATAATGGGCCTGTGATGCTGGATATTGAAGGTCCTGTTTTTCAGTGAATCAGGCTCATGTTGGCTACGACATTGTTTCCAGGCAGTGGTGAGTTGTGTGAAGCTGACCAATTATGGTGTTGACAGACCGGGGGTGAGCTTGTAGGCAAAACCGCTCTGGAACCCATGGGCCTGGTGCTTTTCCAGTCATCAGCCATTGCTTCAATATCTCTTCCTGAATGGTTTCTCCACGAGGCTGCTGAGTGACAGAATCATGGAATTTGACGAATTTGTCAAGTCACTTCAGTGCTGATTGTCTTTTGTGAAGATTTGTAAAATGTACAGCGGAGAGTTGAATTCTTATCAAAGCTCCTGGATCCTGACCTGCTAGGGTTATAACCTTCTGGTTGAGCGGTGGAGGATATTTAAGCTGATATTCAACAGTGCTGTGATAGAATAAGGATCGAGATGCTTTCTCATGTATAAATTTAGGGCTCTGGTGCTGTGCACTTTAATGAGGGGTTTGGACAGACTTATGGGATTGCTGTGGAAGTCTGTTTCCATTCATTCTGCTTCTGGAGGTTTTTCCCATCGACATATATGAGTAGACATCCTTAATGGCTGCAGTTCCCAGAGATCAGGTGTTTCACAGTCGTTTATGTCATAAATCAACTCTGTCCACGAAATTCCTTGTATGAAGATATGAGAGTCTGCTGTGTCCAGACACAGCTTCACTCGTCACCGCCCTAGGAGGACTGTGCATGGTCCTAATATCTGATAGATCCTATACTACTCCTTTACTTCTGTCCAATAATCTGTGGTGGGGCCAGTAATCTGTCTCCTGGAGGAGTTATGTGAGAGTAGAATGTGAGTCTCTCACTGATGGGTTCAGGTTCCGCACATCAGTCCGTCAAGATATCAAGCATCAGGTAAAGCACCTGCACTGCTCACTGTGTGTCTGTTAGGACCTGCTAATTTGTTATCAAGACGATTTTAGCCACCACTGTGGTGGGAGATCTATGCTCCTCATTGGCTCCTATTGTAGTCAAAATGAGGGTTCGAGTTTGAGTGCGTAAATATAATTAAAGTGCCGTGGATTTATTGTGCCGTGGACCAGGATGTATCTGTCCAGGATATGTAATACAAATGGGTGGCCTTTGTATTAAGATAGCGACTTCTGCTATTGAGGAAAACTATGAGTATGTCCTGGCACCCAGTCCGATTTGATGTTCTTATCCACTGTGGGCTTGTAAAGCTATTTGTATGGCCAGAAAGCTTAATACCTCACAATTGGATGGTGGATACGCATTGAATGTACAGTTTGAGCTAGTTGACACCAGCTTCTTTCGTCACAGATACCCTGACCTTTACAGGCCTCCAGACTCTGGAAATGGTTATCTGACCGCTGACAGCTGAAATTTCAGTGGTGTGCACATAATGTTGAACACTGTGACACACTAGTGCTGACCTTTAGAGTATTGAGGGGCACATGACCTCCTGCTCACTCCATTTCCCCTCATCTCATTAAACAAACTCTAGTGCATGGTTTGCCCAGACTATAAAGATTTTTAGGTATACACTCTTATTATTAATAACAGTATTTATCAAGCCAATCATAGTAGTAACACCATTAATAATATAACTGAACCTTTCAGAAAAAAAGTAATAAACTGTACATAAAGCAGACCAGCTTGTTCGTGAGTTCTCTTCCACAAAACATATGGAAGACACAGAAATATTTAGGAATAAGTGTGAAACTTAACAGCATGGTCCAGAAGAACCCTGCACGAGATAGTCCACGTAGATGAAGGAGAGTACTGGTTCACACATTATTGCACCCAATAAGGCACTTCCTAGAACCTCTGGCTTCTAGCCAATACAAGATGGTGGATCAGGGTCTACACATACACATCTATACATGCCAGAGGAGGGACAGGGCGCCTCCAGGACTATACGCTCAGTTTTAACGAGTCCGAGTGGCGAGACTGAACCTCAGACGTGCTGGTGGGGCTGATAGCTGTTTTTAATAGAGCTAAAGGGGCTGCCTCTTGTTCTCAGTGTGAGGCCTGGCACATGATTGATCTGTTCTGCTGAGCTAAAACCATTTTCAGGAGAAAGACTGAAATAGCACAGCTTCTGCCCCCTGTGGCGGGCAGATTGAGACCGGTTGCAGCTGGACATCCTGGTCCTCCAGCCGGTCCTCCCTCAGTTAGCCTCTGTGTGAGGAGTTGAGGCTAGGAGCTGTGACACCTAGAGCTGAGATACTGCTGCAGGCCTTCTCACTGAACACTTGCACAGGAGACGGATTTGCTATTGCACATCTCCAGGCTGAGCTGGGTAAATAGCGTCACATCTTCTGAGGCAATCTGTCCTGACCTTGTCAAGACGCTTTCTGGACTGAGAATACCCAGGGTCTTTCAGTCCCTGTCTGCAGTGACACTTCTGTTCGATGTTCTATTAATGTGTCTATCCTGAAATGTTAAATAAAGTCTGTTCCAGTCTCTCTCTCTGTCTGTCTCCTACTCTGTCTTTCTCTGTCTATCCCTCTGTCTCTGTTTCTCTGTATTGTTTTCTCTGTCTCTGTCTACTTTATCTTTCTGTTCTCTGTTTTCTTTTAATGCTCAATTTTGTTTGTTTGCATTTAAACAACCTGATTTTTCTCACTTTATTTGTAGTGTCTGTCTGTGATGGAAAAATGTAAATGTGTTTTCAAAAATCTCTCTCTCTCTGTCTCTCTCTTCTCTCTCTGTCTGTCTCTCTCTCTGTCTCTCTCTCTCTGTCTCTGTCTCTCTCTCTGTCTGTATGTCTGTCTCTCTCTCTCTCTCTGTCTGTCTCTGTCTCTCTCTCTCTCTCTCTGTCTCTCTCTCTGTCTCTCTGTCTGTCTCTGTCTCTGTCTCTCTCTGTCTGTCTGTCTCTCTCTCTCTCTGTCTCTGTCTCTCTGTCTCTCTCTCTCTCTCTGTCTCTCTCTCTCTGTCTCTCTCTGTCTCTCTCTCTCTCTCTCTCTCTCTCTGTCTCTCTCTCTCTCTCTCTGTCTCTCTCTCTGTCTCTCTCTCTGTCTCTCTGTCCCTCTCTCTCTCTCTCTCTCTGTCTCTCAGTTCACGCTGAGCGTCAGAGCGACAGGGTGTGTGATTGAGAGCTGCGGAGCGTTGTCTGTGTGTTTCTCTCTTTTCTGTTCTTTCATAGTTGTATGTATTTAGTTTATGTGGTTTATTAGTTGGGTTTCACAGTAGTTTAATTTGTTTGGTGGTTATTTGGGTTTTTCTCTGGGTGTCTTCCCGCTGCCGGTGCCTCACCGGCTCGTGCGTGGCGAAATGTTTGCCCCGATTCCCCCCCCGCTGCTCACGAGGAGACACGGGATGAAGATCTCCGGTGACTCCTCGTGCAGCGTGGAGGAATTGGCCCGAGCAGTCGGGAAGAAAGTCGGGTTCGGCAGCGTGAAGTCCGCCGCCAAGATGAACGGCTCGGTCGTGATCTTCCTGGATCAGGTGGGGAAGGTGAGCCGAGTGGTGGAGGAGGGTCTCTCGGTGGGAGATTTGTTTGTGCAGGTGTTTCCGCTGGATCAGCCGTCCACCAGAGTCCTCGTTTCAAACGTCCCTCCGCTCATCTCCGATGAGTTTCTCAGCAGAGAGCTCTCCGCACGGAAAACTGGTCTCCCGATGAGAGAGATCTCATCGGGTTCAAGGAGAGCGAGATGAAGCATATCATGAGTTACCGAGATCGGTTTATATGATACTCAACGACCGGAGCGCGAGTTAAACCTGCGCTTCAGCCAGAGTAGATGATGTTAACTATAACGTCTACGCCTTCATCGGCGGCGAAGTTCATGGGAGGAGGGCACACCGCGAGGGTCTGCTCGAGCGGCCCGGCGCCAGCTGGTCAGGCGGCTCGGGTCCGTCCGGAGCGCGTCGCCTACACCAGCGTGGGGAACAGCAGCGGCGCTGCGCTGCGGCAGCTGCGCGGCGTCTCTGAGAGGAGGCGCCGATTCCAGCGGAGGCGCGGCGGCGGCGTCACTGCTGCTGTATCTGACACACATGTGGTGAGTATGAATGAGGAGGAGGATGGTGGTGATGGTGGCAATGGGGTGTGAGGGGTGGCGAGGAAGAGGTGGGAGGCTGGACAGGGCAGTGAGAAGCAGGCTGTGGGTGGAGTCGGGGAGAGGAAAGGAAAAAGGAAAAGCGGACCAAGAAAATGGAGGATGTGGGATCTGCCAAGAGCAGTGGGGTAGAGGCTGTGGGTGAGGTGGGAAGTGGGAGGAGGAAGAAAACAAGAAAAGAAGGGAAAAACAAACAAAGATTTAAAACACAAAAATATTGGTGATGGTGGTGATGATGGCATGGGGCTTAGAGGTGGAAGTGGGAGTGGGGTGGAGAATAATGAGGAAAGTGAGAGGAGGAAAGGAAAAAAGATGAGGACAGGTGGTGATGAGAAGCCCATAGAGGGGTAGGACAGGTGGGTGGAGGCGAAGAGGTGGAGGAGGACGTGTAGAGGAGAGGGGGCGGAGCAGGTAGAGATGGACGAGGAGGAAGCAGGGGGCAGAAAGGGCCCCAAAGAAAAGAAGAGTGGCCAGAGCGGCAGCAGCGAGGCCAAAGCCAGCAGGGTGGAGTGAGGAGGAGGAGTCAGGGGCGGGCCGGTGGAGGACAGCAGTGATGAGGAGGGGTCAGAGGACAGCGACTCTCCTCTAATTTTTAACAAATAGTCAGACTCAAAGCTGTACACAGTGATGAAATAAGTGTTTTACACAAACAAAAACAAAAAAAGTGGAGGTCAGGATCACTTCCTGACCTCGTGAACTTTGTACAGTCTTGCATATTATCCATGAGGAAAAAAAAGTTTGAAAAACAAGAGGTTTTTAGGATTAAAAAGTTTTTACCCAAAGTGAAGGAGTGCATCCAGCAGGGGGAGGTGGAGAGCTCCAATGTGTGTTTTATTTGATTTGTTGATTTTAAGTTTTATTTGTTTTTTAAACTCTTTTCTTTTAATGAACACATTCAGAGTCGGAGTTTTAAACGTAAATGGAGCGAGGGACAGTAAGAAGAGAACATCAATTTATGAATTTAACAAGATGAAGGCCAACGATGTTCTCTTCTTACAAGAGACGCACAGCGACAGCACCAACGAGGCGGACTGGAGGAGGGAGTGGGGGGGGGAAGTCCTCCTGAGCCACAACACCAACCTCAGCGGAGGAGTGGGCTTCCTCTTCTCCAGGGCCTTCAGCCCGCGGTCACTGGAGGTCAAACACATCGTGGAGGGGAGGCTGTTCTTTGTGAAAGCACGGTTCGACCTTTTTAACGTGGTTTTTATAAATGTCTATGCTCCAACAACCGGGGCAGAGAGGAAGCTGTTTTTATCCAAAATTAATGATGTTTTAAATGACTGTGCCTCGGAGGATTTTTTATTCTTGGGGGGGGATTTTAACTGCACAGAGGATGATTTTAAAGACAGAAACCACACAGAGCCACATCCAGCTTCACAGCAGGTGCTGAGGAGGCTGGTCCATTCTCACGGCCTGGTGGACGTGTGGAGAAGGATGCATCCGGACTGCCGACAGTACACATGGTCCCACGTTAGGGAGGGAAGGATCTCCTCAGCCAGGTTAGACCGTATTTATGTTTTTTAAACACCATTTTAATATTTTTAAAATGTGCAGCATTATTCGGCTGGTTTTACTGATCACTCTTTGGTTTTATGTCATGTTTTATTAGGAATTTTTACCCAGGAGCGCATATTGGCATTTTAATACAGTTTTAACTTTCGATAGGAATTTTAGAGAGGTGTTGTTTTATTTTGGGGCATTTTAGGCTGAGGAAGAGTGATTTTAATAATCTTAGGCAGTGGTGGGACCGTGGTAAGGTAGAAATTAAGCTCCTTTGTCAGCAGCACACTTTCAACGTCACTAGAGCGTCACCAGATCTATGAAGGACCTGGAGACTGAGATAGTGGACCTAGAAAGTTTGCGAGTCCACAGGAGATCGAGGACATATTGAAGTCCTCAAAAGTAAAAAGCGGCTCTCGCCGACCTGTTCAGTTAAAGTACAAGGCGCACTGGTCAGGTCGATTCCAGACCATCGCGGGGATGGACACTCCCCCTAGCTTCTTCTTGGCCTGGAGAAGAGGGTGGGCAGGGCGAGTGATCCACTCACTGCTGACGGACGCAGGGCAGCCGGTTGTGGAGCCAAGCCAGATCCGGAAGCGGCGGTGGGGTTTACTCCTCCCTTTATGCCACTGAGTATAGGGAGGAGGGAGAGTCCCGGGGGGCTCTGTGG
>NC_079411.1:28327612-28403567 GCF_029220125.1 Pseudoliparis swirei | reverse complement strand
GGGAAAGGTTTGAAATGTTCTTTGGGGAACCATAAATGGTGCTTTAAAGAACCATTTTTTAAGGTTCTTTAAGTTCTTTGAAGAACTCTTTTAGGAAATGGTTCTTTTAAAGAATCCTGGTGTGAAAGGTTCTGAGTGGAACCATAAATGGTGCCTTGAAGAACCATTTTTAAGGTTCTTTGAGAAACCTTTATAGGTTCTTTAAAGAACTATTTAAGGAAATGGTTCTCTAAAGAACCCTGGTTTGAAAGGTTCTTTGAGGAACCATGTTGGTTCCCAATGCCCCTCCATGTTCTGCGTGTAGAGCGCTGCAGCTGTGGGAAGTCGGTCTGATCAGGACTCCACATCGACACGTTGGCTCATCCCGGACACCGCCACCTATAGCCCCGCCTCCTCCCATCGCCCCCCCCCCTTCTGTTGTTTTGTTTTATCTCCGTGAAAAATAATGAAAGCGAGCACCCGGCGTCTCCATTGATGTTCCAACACACAACCAGCAGATTGGAAAAAACATTCTGGGATCAAAGTAAAAGAAAAGAGGGAGGGATGGAGGGATGGAGGGGGGGGGGTCTTCTTCTTCTTCTTCTTCTTACCAATGAAATGATGAGCGCAGGAGTCGGGGTGCCGAGCTCATCTGCTAAACACTGAGGCGCTAAACGGAGATGATGCTCGTGGATTAGCATGAGAACCGATTCTAGCTAACGCGGCTAATAATATTAATTTAAAATAAATACGTGCGGGAAAACAAATCAGTTTGAGAAACGGCCGAAAGCTCATGACTGAGGGGGGGGGGGGGGGGGGAGAGCTCCGAGGGAACGTCGGTTCTTTAAAGCTCCGCGGAGTCGGAAATTAAAGTCTTTACAGAAAGAATTAGAGGAGGAGAAGAGGAGGAGGAGAGGAGGAGGAGGAGGGAGAGGAGGAGAAGAGGAGGAGAGAGGAGGAGGAGGAGGAGAGGAGGAGGAGGAGGAGGAGAGGAGGAGAAGAGGAGGGAGAGGAGGAGAAGAGGAGGAGGAGGGAGAGGAGGAGGAGGAGGAGGAGAGGAGGAGGAGGGAGAGGAGGAGAGAGGGAGAGGAGGAGAAGAGGAGAGAGGAGGAGAGGAGAGGAGGAGAGGAGGCGGGAGAGGAGGAGGAGGAGGAGAGGAGGGGAAGGAGGAGGAGGAGGAGTAGGAGAGGAGGAGGAGGAGGAGGAGGAGGAGGAGGAGGAGAGGAGGAGGAGGAGGAGGAGGAGGAGAGGAGGAGGAGGAGGAGGAGAGGAGAAGAGGAGGAGGAGAGAGGAGGAGAGGAGGAGGAGGAGGAGAGGAGGAAGAGGAGAGGAGGAGGAGAGGAGGAGGAGGAGAGGAGGAAGAGGAGAGGAGGAGGAGGGAGAGAGCTTTTAGTCGTGAACATCTCTGTCGTCCTCTTCGTCATCCGCTTCGTCGTCCTCTTCGTCATCCTCTTCGTCGTCCTCTTCGTGGTCCTCTTCGTCGTCCTCTTCGTGGTCCTCTTCGTCATCCTCTTCGTCGTCCTCTTCGTGGTCTTCTTCGTCGTTCTCTTCGTGGTCCTCTTCGTCATCCTCTTCATCGTCCTCTTCGTGGTCTTCTTCGTCGTCCTCTTCATCGTCCTCTTCGTGGTCCTCTTCGTCGTCCTGTTCGTGGTCCTCTTCGTCGTCCTCTTCGTCATCCTCTTCGTGGTCCTCTTCGTCGTCTTCTTCGTCGTCCTCTTCGTCGTCCTCTTCATCGTCCTCTTCGTGGTCCTCTTCGTCGTCCTCTTCGTCGTCCTCTTCATCATCCTCTTCGTGGTCCTCTTCGTCGTCTTCTTCGTGATCCTCTTCGTCGTCCTCTTCGTCGTCCTCTTCGTGGTCCTCTTCGTCGTCCTCTTCGTGGTCCTCTTCGTGGTCCTCTTCGTCGTCCTCTTCGTGGTCCTCTTCGTCATCCTCTTTGTCGTCCTCTTCGTGGTCTTCTTCGTCGTCCTCTTCGTCGTCCTCTTCATCGTCCTCTTCGTGGTCCTCTTCATCGTCCTCTTCGTCGTCCTCTTCGTGGTCCTCTTCATCGTCTTCTTCGTGATCCTCTTCGTCGTCCTCTTCGTCGTCCTCTTCGTGGTCCTCTTCGTCATCCTCTTCATCGTCCTCTTCGTCATCCTCTTCGTCGTCCTCTTCGTGGTCTTCTTCGTCGTCCTCTTTGTCGTTCTCTTCGTGGTCCTCTTCGTCGTCCTCTTCGTGGTCCTCTTCGTCGTCCTCTTCGTGGTCCTCTTCGTCATCCTCTTCATCGTCCTCTTCGTCGTCCTCTTCGTCGTCCTCTTTGTGGTCTTCTTCGTCGTCCTCTTCGTGGTCCTCTTCGTCGTCTTCTTCGTGGTCCTCTTCGTGGTCCTCTTCGTCATCCTCTTCGTGGTCCTCTTCGTCGTCCTCTTCGTGGTCCTCTTCGTCATCCTCTTCGTCGTCCTCTTCGTGGTCTTCTTCGTCGTCCTCTTTGTCGTTCTCTTCGTGGTCCTCTTCGTCGTCCTCTTCGTCGTCCTCTTCGTGGTCTTCTTCATCGTCCTCTTCGTCGTTCTCTTCGTGGTCCTCTTCGTCGTCCTCTTCGTGGTCTTCTTCGTCGTCCTCTTCGTGGTCCTCTTCGTCGTCCTCTTCGTCGTCCTCTTCGTGGTCTTCTTCGTGGTCTTCTTCGTGGTCCTCTTCGTCGTCTTCTTCGTCGTCCTCTTCGTCGTCCTCTTCGTGGTCCTCTTCGTCATCCTCTTCGTCGTCCTCTTCGTGGTCCTCTTCGTGGTCCTCTTCGTCGTCCTCTTCGTGGTCCTCTTCGTCATCCTCTTCGTCGTCCTCTTCGTGGTCCTCTTCGTCGTCCTCTTCGTCGTCCTCGTGTCTCTCGCTCCTCTTTGATCTTTTCGACTTCTCGCTCGTACTTCATCGCCGACGACATGTGAAAGTTTTCTTTCTCTCGGTCCTTAAAAGTGAGACAAGAGGAAGAAGAAGAAGAAGAAGAAGAAGAAGAAGAAGAAGAAGAAGAAGAAGAAGAAGAAGAAGTGAGTTCTCAGTCACACGGCGGCCTGTCGGGAGGTTGGAGGCCGGGCCAATTAAAATGGCCCCCCTCCCCCCAGAAAACAAACACACACACACACACACACACACACACACACACACACACACACACACACTTCCACGGGGCCTTGTTTGTGCACCCCGTCAACTTATCAACGTGTGTCCTGTGTGTGTGTGTGTGTGTGTGTGTGTGTGTGTGTGTGTGTGTGTGTGTCTGTGTGTGTGTGTGTGTCTGTGTGTGTGAGTGTCTGTGTGTCTGTGTGTGTGTGTGTGTGTGTGTGTGTGTGTGTGTGTGTGTGTCTGTGTGTGTGTGTGTGTGTGTGTGTGTGTGTGTCTGTGTGTGTGTGTGTGTGTCTGTGTGTGTGTGTGTGTGTCAGTGTGTGTGTGTGTCTGTGTGTGTCTGTGTGTGTGTGTGTCCTGTGTGTGTGTGTGTCTGTGTGTGTGTCTGTGTGTGTGTGTGTCTGTGTGTGTGTGTGTGTGTGTGTGTTTTTCCTCTAACGATGTCGTCCCAGTCAGACTCCACCAGTCGAGCTAAAGTGGACGAACTCCAGCTGTTGCTATAGCGACTGTGGAGAGTTCAAAGGCGCCACCCCCCCCCCCCCCCTTGTGGAGTCCTGGATCTGGACCGTCAGAGCCTCAGACGAGGTCAGGGGTCCAGGTGGAGATCCTCCATCGCCTCCGCCCTCTGAAGCTCTGAAGCATTTCTTCTTCTTCTTCTTCTTCTTCTTCTTCTTCTTCTTCTTCTTCTTCTAACTTGCAGCGTCGACATTCTGAGCCTCTTCCGCCGTTTAAAGTCGAGCCTTTGATTTCTTTATTTTTTAGACACTAATTTTAACGGCTTGAAGTGAAGTCTCTGCTTCGGGTTCTTTAGTCTCCGTTCTCCCTGTTTACGAGATCTTCAGAGGAGAACGTCTTCAAAGGCTTCACAGGAACGCAGAACGTGCTTCCTGGAGCGACTCGGACATTTTAACATGACGACGGACCTGAACCTTTAAAGGTTCTCAAAGAACCTACAACAAGGGTTCTTTAAGGCACCGTTTATGGTTCCACAGAGAACCTTTCAAACCAGGGATCTTTAAAGAACCATTTCCTTAAAAAGTTCTTCAAAGAACCTAAGAAGGTGTCTCAAAGAACCTTCAAAAAATGGTTCTTTAAGGCCCCATTTATGGTTCCACAGAGAACCTTTCAAACCAGGGTTCTTTAAAGAACCATTTCCAAGAACCTGTAAAGGTGCCTTAAAGAACCTTCAACAAATGGTTCTTTAAGGCCCCATTTATGGTTCCCCAGAGAACCTTTCAAAACAGGGTTCTCTAAAGAACCATTTCCTTAAAAAGTTCTTCAAAGAACCTAAGAAGTTGTCTCAAAGAACCTTCAAAAAATGGTTCTTTAAGGCCCCATTTATGGTTCCACAGAGAACCTTTCAAACCAGGGTTCTTTAAAGAACCATTTCCTTAAAGAGTTCTCTAAAGAACCTATAAAGGTGTGTCTCAAATGAAAGAATGGTTCTTCAGTAGGTGGTGGTTCTTCGTAGAACCACAAAGTCTTTTAAAGAACCATTTAAGAACCTTTATGGTTCTGTGTGTGGTAACTTCTTCTTCTTCCTCTTCTGCTGCTCTTTAGATTTTATTTAAGCTCCCAGACAAAGAGTTTGTATTTCAAGAGGAAAACAAACCGTTTGATGATTTTTTAGCGGCCCACAGAAACACGGTTGTGAAACATCAGATCTTCAGAATCAGAGTCGAACATCTGGAGGAAACATCTGGAACTCAGCTGAAGACTTATGGATCCACCACTGGGGGGATGTCGCAACGAGAAGACACGACATCACTGAGGAGCCACTGGGCAGCGCACTGCGTCCTCTATAGAAATATATTTATATCTATATATATATAAACATATATAAGTGTTGTCATGTGTCGCAGTCCAGTTGTTCATTTTATCTTCTTTTTAACTTTTTTCTTCTTTTTTAACCCCAACCCCTTTTAGAAATATTCAGGATTGCGCAAGAAGAAAAAAGATTTAAAAAGATTTAAAAATCCAAAAGAGTCCGATGGATTGAAGACACAGCCTCCGGGCCGAGGCCACGGGCGACGCCTCCGCATTCCATCGGGTCGTCGGTCTGGAGTTCTGAACAATGGCGGTCGGCTCGGCGTGGAGCGGCTTAAGGACGCAGGCCACGGCTCCGCCTCCATCCCTCCTCTCGAGATGTGAGGCGGCGACGCCCACCTGCTGAAGGAGCGAGAGGAGGCCGGACACATGGCCAGACGGCTGCCCTGGCAGAAAGAGAGCTGGGCACAGAGAACACAGGAGAGAAACAAGAGAGAGGTCAGGGAAGATGGAGAGACTACGTACACATGACAGCACAAGAGAAGGAGAGAGAGAGAGACAGAGAGAGAGCAGAGAATGAGAGAGATAGAGAACGAGAGAATGAGAGAGATAGAGAATGAGAGAGAGAGGTGAAAGAGAGAGATAACAAGAGAGAGAATGAGAGAGAGAGATAACAAGAGAGAGAATGAGAGAGAGAGAGAGAGAGATAACAAGAGAGAATGAGAGAGAGAGAGAGAGGTGAAAGAGAGAGAGAGAGAGGTGAAAGAGAGAGAGATAACAAGAGAGAAAGAGAGAGAGAGATCTCCAGCTGTGCCAGCCAAACAAAGAGGATGAAGGTCGTTGGAGGCCTTCAGAGGTCGGCTGCTGCCCAGAGTTTGGTCTGCAGGAGTCGGTGATGCAGCATGTGAGTCAAGTATTCAACCCCTAAATGTGTCACATGGCGATGACCTTTGACCTTTGACCCGCTCAGCCTTCAGTCATTACAGGAAGTGAAACAACTCGCTTCTCTCTCTCTTTCATCCCTCTCTCCTGCACCGGGTTCCAATGTTTCTGCATTTGCTGAGATTCGCTGGCGGGATTTTCACAACAAAAAAAAGAATTAGAGAAAAGAGGAGGGGTTATCTCTCTTTTTTCTCCTCTTTTCTTTTTTTCCGTGCAATCTCTCGCCTTCAGAAACCATTAATGCCCGTTCAACATCCACATCAAGGCTCGGCTTTGAAGTCTATTCTGGCAACAGACCTCTTTCTTTCTCTGCTCTCTCTCTCTCTCTCTACCCCCGTTTATCCCTTCCTCTTCCTCTTCCTCGCTCTCTTTTACGGCGACTGTACAATCACATAATTAAACGGATTGCAGACGGGACGAATCTCACCTGGCAATTAAATATGCAAAGCAGAGGAGAGGAGCGGTGTTAAGAGAAGGCGATTAAAAGAGGGGGGGAGGCAAATCTACAAAGGGCTGCAGCAGCAGAGAGAGAGAGAGAGAGAGAGACACAACAGCCCCAAAAGCAAAGCTATCCGCCAATTAGCACGACGCGCGAGGAGGAGCGAGCGAAGACGAGGATGAACGTCGCGGGATGCGAGGGGGAGGAAGAGCTCACGCTGCCAAAGGAAGGCACGAAGTTTACGCCTCAGAAAAATGTCCAAACATCGACGAGAGGAGGGACGAAAAGTAATAAAAACTAAAAGCTTCAAAGTCACAAAAGTCGTGTTTCCATAGGAAGCTTCAGGACAACGGAGCACCGGGGGGGGGGGGGGGGGGGGGGAGAATGTGCCGGTGAATGTCCGTCCATCAGCGCGGCGGCGGTGAGGAAGAATGCGAGGAGCGATTCCTCCTGCAGAGGCTTCCCTTCAAAGCCGGAGAGCTCCGAGAGGGGGTGGGGGGGGGGGGGTACTACACTCCCCCCCTGTCTCCCTCCACACACACACACACACACACACACACACACACACTAGCCGGCTCAGCCCGGTGACAGCCTCCTCGTCGTGGAGGATTTGATTTGAAGGTGTTATAAATCCATTTCATTTGACACCTTCAAAATAAAAGCGCGGGATATTTTTCTTTACATTTCTTGGCGGGTGACTTCGACCACATGAGAAGACGTGGGGGGCCGGATTCGGGCCCGCGGGCCTCGTGTTGGACGCCGGTGTGATTGAGTGGGTGGAGCTCGTCGCTAACGATGCTGTTGTTGTGGAAACCTCGGCTTCTCTTTCTCATGTCAACAACACAAAGTGAGTCATGCCCCCCCCCCTCTTACTGCTGAAATAAAGACAGATACTTGAGGCCGTCTAATGGGGGGGGGGGGGGCATCATCGCTCTTTAATTGGACCAATTAGCCGAAGGCCCCGCCTCCTATTTAAATGCTGAATACCGGAGGAGGACATTTAACCACAGGGGGGGGGGGGGGGGTTACACGCTTTAAGTGAGTTCTGTTTACACTGTGGTTTAATTTGAACACTATTTTCTCCTCACAGACTCGTCTTTAAACTTCTGCGGTCGTAAGACTTTATTTTATGAATAATTCTTTGGTAGGAGAATCACCTCCACTCACCTGTATAAGTTGTTGTTGTTGTGTATTTTATTCAGTCAATCATTGCAATCCAATACAATATCATTCTATATAATATACTAAACGGAAAGACTAAACATTTTTTATTTGTCTTTACTTTTAATAATTTTCTGATTCATTTGAAAAATAATAAATAAAATAAATAATAAATATAAATTTATTTTCTTTATATATATATAATTTATTTTCTTTATTTTTATTAATTTTCTGATTTATTTATATATATATATATATATATATATATTTATTAGGGCTGTCAGCGTTAACGCGTTAATCTATGCGATTAATTTGGCCGCGTTAACGCACTAAAATATTTTAACGCAATGAACGCAACTTTGTTTACTTCCGGTGTTCGTTGAAGTTTTTACACTCAAACCGAGTGTCAAACCGCGGCAGCACGGTTTAACACTGTTTACATTTTTAAAACAATTATTTCTCCGCGAAAATAAGGATCATAAATCAGTTTAACTCGTGGATGAATCAGTCGGGTTTCCTCCTGCTCCTCCTTCCTCCCGTCTCCCCCTCTGAGACACAGAGGAACGGAGGGCGACGTGTCGGGGACGCGGCGGAAAGAACTCGTCACACGAAACCTTCACCGTGATTGGTCAATCCGTTTGTCTGTCAACATTTTGCGAAAAAAACAACCAATGAACACTCAGTAAATCACAAAGGACCTCCCACCACAGGTGAGGCTCATTAGCAGCCTGTCAGTCAGAGAGCAGAGAACACGGCACCAGGACAACTGAGCCTCATTGAATAGAGCTGAGATTGTTCTGGAATGTTTGCTGTAGAACACACGTGGGTATGTGTCATATGCAAACGCCTTTAAAAGGTGAATTTACATTTTTTGGTAAAATGGAGACATGAGCCCAGCCTCCAGAGGGTGAACGTGACATATGTGAATGTCAGTCAGTTCCCAAGGCCACTGGTTCTGCTGTTCAGTGTTAAAGATGACAGGACCAATGGGGTCTCAATATACTTCTTTTTTTTACTAATCTGATGTTTCACTGAAGAAACAATTTATCATCCACAATATTAAATACCTCGCTGGCACTTTATAGGTAGGAGCCTCTTTGAAACACAGCTCTGTGTGAAGTTTGGTCTTTAAAAAGAAGAAGAAAAAATCGATTGACAGCCCTAATATATATATATATATCTTCCATATAGATACGTTTCAATCACACTTATAACTCAATAAAAAAATCCTTTTGAAAACCAAACAAGCCGTACCAAGTGGTTCTAATTGGTCCTAAGTGGACCAGAGTGGTCCCAAGTGATCTCAAGTGTTCCCATGTTGTGCCTAGTGGTCCCTAGCGGTCTCTAGTGGTCCCTAGCGGTCTCTAGCGGTCCCTAGTGGTCCCTAGCGGTCTCTAGTGGTCCCTAGCGGTCCCATGTGGTCCCTAGTGGTCCCTAGCGGTCTCTAGTGGTCCCTAGCGGTCTCCAGCGGTCTCTAGCGGTCCCATGTGGTCCCTAGCGTTCCCTAGTGGTCTCTAGCGGTCTCTAGTGGTCCCTAGCGGTCTCTAGTGGTCTCTCGTGGTCTCTAGTGGTCCCTAGCAGTCTCTAGTGGTCTCTAGTGGTCCCTAGTGGTCTCTAGTGGTCTCTAGTGGTCCCTAGTGGTCCCTAGCAGTCTCTAGTGGTCCCTAGCAGTCTCTAGTGGTCTCTAGTGGTCCCTAGCGGTCTCTAGCGGTCCCTAGTGGTCCCTAGCGGTCTCTAGTGGTCCCATGTGGTCCCTAGCGGTCCCATGTGGTCCCATGTGGTCCCATGCAGTCCCATGTGGTCCCTAGCGATCTCTAGTGGTCCCATGTGGTCCCTAGCGGTCTCTAGTGGTCTCTCGTGGTCTCTAGCGGTCTCTAGTGGTCCCTAGCGGTCTCTAGTGGTCCCTAGTGGTCTCTAGTGGTCTCTAGTGGTCCCTAGCGGTCCCTAGCGGTCTCTAGTGGTCCCTAGTGGTCTCTCGTGGTCCCTAGCGGTCTCTCGTGGTCCCTAGCGCTCTCTCGTGGTCTCTAGTGGTCCCTAGCGGTCTCTAGTGGTCCCTAGTGGTCTCTCATGGTCCCTAGCGGTCTCTCGTGGTCCCTAGCGGTCTCTAGTGGTCTCTCATGGTCTCTAGTGGTCCCTAGCGGTCTCTAGTGGTCTCTAGTGGTCCCTAGCGGTCTCTAGTGGTCCCTAGCGGTCTCTAGTGGTCTCTCGTGGTCCCTAGTGGTCCCTAGTGGTCTCTAGTGGTCCCTAGCGGTCTCTAGTGGTCCCTAGCGGTCTCTAGTGGTCCCATGTGGTCCCTAGCGGTCCCATGTGGTCCCTAGCGATCTCTAGTGGTCCCATGTGGTCCCATGTGGTCCCTAGCGATCTCTAGTGGTCCCATGTGGTCCCTAGCGGTCCCATGCGGTCCCATGTGGTCCCTAGCGGTCCCTAGCGGTCTCTAGTGGTCCGTAGCAGTCTCTAGTGGTCCCTAGCGGTCTCTAGTGGTCTCTCGTGGTCTCTAGTGGTCTCTCGTGGTCTCTAGCGGTCCCTAGTGGTCCGTAGCAGTCTCTAGTGGTCCCTAGCAGTCTCTAGCGGTCCCTAGCGGTCTCTAGCGGTCCCTAGTGGTCCCATGTGGTCCCTAGCGGTCCCATGTGGTCCCATGCGGTCCCAATAATCAAACGTATCGCGATGACATCACAGGAGAAAGAACAGCAGCTTTCATTTGAAAAATATAAAACTTTAATAAAGGCTACATCTCTCAATAATTACAATAATTATAGGTCCATGTAAATCTTTAAATGAAACTCTTTTATATAATGTATAATTTACAGTTTTAGATATAATGAAACCAACAAAACAAAAAAAACAATAAAAAGGCTGCGGTGTAAAAAAAACATCATGATTACAGGATATTATTAAAAAGCATCAAAATATCTTTTCCAACATAAAAACCCTTCTGAAAACCGAGGGATATATATTAAGACCCTGAAACAGGGCAGCACATGGTACGGTCCATGTAGGCAGAGATACTGTGTGTGTGTGTGTGTGTCAGTATCCATACTTCAAATGCATGACATCATGTCGACGGGAGCTCTGCTCGACACGACGTTACCGTGACAACGTTCATGGACATCGGAGCCACAACTCTTCCACGGTCACTTCTTCCTCTCTTTTCTTTTCGGGTGTTTTCGTCGTCCTCGGCGACTCAAACTTCTTCTTCGTGAGTTTCTGTGAGCGTGTAAACACTGCGCCGTGATGAGGGCTGCAACAACGAATCGATCAAATCGATAAAAATCGATTATTAAAATAGTTGGCAACGAATTTCATTATCGATTCGTTGTGTCGCGCGATTATTACGGCGCTCAATAAGTCGCGGAGTATAAACAAAGTTGAGTTGAGAAAGAGGAGAGACGCTGCGTTGTGAGAGCCAATCAGCGCTGAGCTGCTCCTCTGTATCGATACTAAAAATATGCGAAATCACATCGTGTTCAACGTACGGGTACTTTGTTAGCATCGCTACACCGTGCAGCGTGACAGCAGCAGATGTAGCGGACTAACATTCAAGCTAACCTAACTTCCCAAACGCTGTTCACATCTGAACGCTGATTGGCCGAGACGCGACACGTCCCATCAAAGATGTTTTATTGCGAAGAAGAGCACCACTTCACATTTTCTCCGCGTCTCACTGTAATCTCAACGGCAGCGGGCCAGGTGACCACAATAATAAATCGGAACGCGTCTCTGATATTGTTCAGGGGGCCACATGGGGACCACTGCTCAGGAGAGGAACGCTGTCTGTTTGTGACGGGTTCATCACCATGGTGACCAGTGAACAGGTTCATCACCATGGTGACCAGTGAACAGGTTCATCACCATGGTGACCAGTGGATCTCCAGGACCTTTCCATGACTTTAAACCAAATTTCCATGATTAAACATTTTGTGAAAACTCTGTCGATACGTGACAAAGTGAGAAGATGTAGTATTTAAAATAACAATGAGAATTCCAAAGCATACCGTATATATACCGTGTAAATTAACATTTGAATGAAACAAATTTGCATTACTTTTCCAAATATTTTGGGATTTTATTTTGTTCAACTACTTTTCTAGGCCTGCTAATAGCCATTTAAAAATTCCATGACTTTTCCAGGTTTTCCATGACCGTACGGACCCTGTTTTGAATAAAGGGTTGAAAATTAAAGTTTTTTTATCCGATTAATCGATAAAATAATCAACCGATTAATCGATTATCAAAGTAATCGTTAGTTGCAGCCCGAGATGAGACGCTGCAGCTGTTTGACCCCCCCCCCTCGTGCAATGCCTGGTGCAAAAACAAAGGCACAACAACAACAAAAGAGTGAGCTCTGTCGCCGGACTGAGAGTAAAAGAGAGAGAGAGGGAGGGGACGAACGAGGGAATACAAACAAACAGCAGCATATGTACGACTGGGATGGACCATTAAAGTGTGGGGGGGGGGGGGGGCTACAAGGCGGTGGGAGGTGCTAGGCTGGACTCACATCCTTCTGTGTAAAGTAAAAAAACACACACACACACATATCACCGCGGGATTCTCCCAACATTCAAAGCAGCTTGCCCATTGGCTGGAATAGGGAGAGGGGGCGGGACAAAGGGAAAAGGAGTGGGGTTGGTTTTTTTCTTTTTCTTTCAATAAATACTTAAAAACGTTTAAACTCAAGACAAAAAAGCATCGATATATATATATATAAAATACATGTATACATATATATGCATGTATTATATATATATAATACATGTATATATATATACATATATGCATGTATTTTATATATATATAATACATGTATATGAGACGTCGGGGTGTAACGGTAAGAGCGGCGGGTCGGCGGCGGCGCTAGTCCGTTGTTGCACTTGAACGCACCGTCAAGTCTCTCATCGCGACACAAACAGTCGTCTTTATCTTCAGTGGTTATATTCAAGAAGAGGCGGTCCCCCCCCCCCCCCTCCAATCATCTTCATCATCCTCATCATCCTCCATCCTCGTGCGTTGGTCTTCTTAAAGTCTCTCGTTCCCGTGTGTTGCTAAGGCTGATTGGTTGATAAAGTCAGGGGGGGGGGGACCCTCCTCCTCCTCCTCCTCTGGGTTTTTTCGACATACTTCATTGGCTCGTCTTCCTTCAAACACTTCCTCTTGTGCTGGATATATTAACTCTGTTTAGCTTAATATTAAGAAATAGAAGAAAAAAACAAAAAGCAGAGTCCAGAGTCTTTGTTGTTGTTTACAAAGAGTCTCTCCCTCTAGTCCATCCGCTCCACCTTGCCCAGCACCTTGCCCTCGTACACGGGCAGCACGCCGGCCTCCTCCCACACCTCCTCGAACACGGCGCCGCACTCAAACTCATCGCTGGCCTTCTTGAAGTAGTACCTGAGGAGAGAAGAGAGAGAGGGAGAGAGAGGAGAGAGAGAGAGGGAGAGGGGGAGAGAGAGAGAGAGAAGAGGGAGAGGAGAGGGAGAGGGAGGAGAGAGGGGGAGAGGAGAGAGAGGGAGAGGAGAGGGAGAGAGGAGAGAGAGAGGAGAGGGAGAGGGAGAGAGGAGAGGGAGAGAGAGGGAGAGAGGAGAGAGAGAGGAGAGGGAGAGAGAGGCGATTAGATAACAGGGTTCATCCACATGACCAATGAACAGGTTCATTCACATGGGGACCAATGGGTTTCCAGGACTTTAAACCAAATTCCCATTATCAAATATTTTATAAATCTTGGTGTATAAACATGAAAAAGTGATCAAATGTCGTATTTAAACTAACAAAGAGAATTCTAAAGCATACAGTAAAGAACCTTAAATGACTCAAATGAATGAGACAATAGTTTAGATTCAAAGAATAAACATGTATGTCTTTTCAGTTAAGGTGCGTTCACTTGCAGCGCGGAAAAATGTGCGAGTATGAAAGAGCGTATGGCGGCTTATATTTAGAGTCATTCTTTTAAAAGCATATTCATTATTTAAAACTCATCATAAATGAACATATGAATATAACAATATTTTACAGGACTTTTCCAAAAATTTGGGGATTTTATTTTTTTCCAAGGACTGGAAAGAACATTTTAAAATGTCGAGACTTTTCCAGGTTTTCCAGGACCAGATGAAATCTGATGAAATGTCGCGTGTCGTGCGGAAGTGAATAAAAAGAAGGAGAGCATCTGATGCGCCTACACAACGACCTCCATTCACTTCCTTTAGTCCAAAACACACACACACACACACACACACACACACACACACACACACACACTCACACACCCCGAGAGCCAGAGATGGATCCTTAAGTCGTATCCTTCAATGCATCCTTGCACACTTCAGAGGGCGAAGCCTGACTCCACATCACACCGCTGAAGAGTTTAAACACTGCATGTGTGTGCGTGTGTGTGTGTGTGTGCAGGTGTGTGTGTGTGTGTTCAGCCATGTGTGCTTGTCTCCTGATCCACTCACTGCTGACCGTCCTCCAGATACAGATCTGTCCCGCACGGTCTCATTAAAGTTGAAGGCTTAATTAGAGGATGTCTTAAGCCCCGCCCCCTCCTCAGCATTGCCCCCCCCCTCCTGTCCAATGAAGGGTCTTTCTGTCACACAGCCTGGCAGTTCAGGTGCCCGAGAGTCTGCCTGTGAGTGCAGGAACACGCCCCTATGTTTCTCTCTTATCCACACACACCATCACACACACACACCATCACACTCACACACACACACCATCACACTCACACACACACGCACAGCGGGGTAGCGTGGAGGCCTTCTCTGGCTCGGCGAGTGTGTGTGTGATAGGTTGGATGTGGGCCGAGCCTGAGGGGCTTTACCCTGTGAGGGGGGAGGGGGGGGGTCTCCCGGAGGTCACAGGTCACCCAGCTATAGCCCACTCTTCTTCTTCTCCTTCTCTCAAGCGGAGGTAACTCCAGGGTGAGCGCGGTGCCGGTGACTGAAGTCTCCCGGAGCCGCCGAATGATTCCTCCTCTGTGTGTGTCTGTGTGTGTCTGTGTGTGTCTGTGTGTGTCTGTCTGTGCCTGTGTGTCTGTGTGTGTGTTCAGACTACAAGAAAAAACGGGAGAATTCAAAAAGCTGTTTTATGAGCAATCCCATCGGCTGAAGAGTCATTCAGACAACAGGAGGGGCGTGTACACACACACACACACACACACAGATTGTAATTACACACAGGACGAGGAGGAGGGCTGCATTCCCGCTGCTGCAGGACGTTCTGCTGTGTGCGACGGCCTCAGAGTGACAGAAGGAGTCTGACTATTGTAAAATGTTTGATGTGCCCTCTCTCTCCCCCTCTCTCTCTCCCCCTCCCTCTCTCTCTCCCCCTCTCTCTCTCCCCCTCCCTCTCTCCCCCTCCCTCTCTCTCCTCCCTCTCCCCCTCCTCTCTCTCTCCCTCCTCTCTCTCCTCTCTCTCTCTCTCTCCTCTCTCTCTCTCTCTCCTCTCTCTCTGCTCCCTCTCTCTCTCCTCTCTCCTCCCTCTCTCTCCCTCTCTCTCTCCCCCTCTCTCCCTCTCTATCTCCCTCTCCTCTCTCTCTCCCTCCCTCCCTCTCTCCTCTCTCTCTCTCTCCCTCTCTCTCTCCCTCTCTCTCTCTCCCCTCTCTCTCTCTAACATCTGGCCCTGATGTTGTCTGGCAGCGTCGCCGCGTACTGTTCTCCACTGTACCGCTGCCATGTCCAAATTAACCAACTCCACACGGTTCTGCTGCCATTGAAGCCAGACGCCCCCCACACACACACACACACATCCCCCACACACACACACACACATCCCCCCCCCCCACACACACACACACATCGCGGTGCAGTGACTTGTTTGCCGGCCTCCTTCCTTCCCTCTCTCCTCTCTTGCCTAACAAGCAGATGTGGCTGTAAACTTGTGGTGACGTCATGGACACACACACACACACACACACACACACACAGACACACACACACACACAGACACACACACCTCCGCAGCGCTGGAACAGTGACTAAATGGCGCCTCATTTAAAAGCCGCGTTGTGTTTTAAGTCCTTCTCTTCTTCTTCTGACGTGTTTTTGCCGTTCAGTCGTTCATTAAACGAAGACGTTTAGATTTTTAATGTCCCATGATGCAACAGTGCGGAGGAGGAATGTGAAGGCCTCGCAACCAGTCTTTGTACACAAAATAAAAAAAATGGCCTGAGCTTCAAAGCCACATTTATTAAGAGCTGCTTTACCGGGGAATTAGTACCAGATGTGGTGGGAAAGAAATGTTGCTCTAGAACCCCCCCCCCCTCTCTTTCTCCTCCTCCTCACCCCCCTCTCTTTGTAAGCTCTGAATATAGTGGATCAACCCAGTTTCTTTACAACTATCAGGCTCCAGTATTTCACACTCGCACAGACAAGAGTAAACAAGCACAAGCACAACAACAACAACTAATCCTACTCCACCCTCCATTCAAATAGCAGGGTTCATCCACATGACCAATGAACAGGTTCATCCTCATGACCAATGAACAGGTTCATCCTCATGACTAATGAACAGGTTCATCCACATGACCAATGAACAGGTTCATCCACATGAACAATGAACAGGTTCATCCACATGACCAATGAACAGGGTTCATCCTCATGACCAATGAACAGGGTTCATCCACATGACCAATGAACAGGTTCATCCTCATGACCAATGAACAGGTTCATCCACATGACCAATGAACTGGTTCATCCACATGACCAATGAACAGGTTCATCCTCAAGACCAATGAACAGGTTCATCCACATGACCAATGAACAGGTTCATCCACATGACCAATGAACAGGTTCATCCTCATGACCAATGAACAGGTTCATCCACACAACCAATGAACAGGTTCATCCACACGACCAATGAACAGGTTCATCCACATGACCAATGAACAGGGTTCATCCACACGACCAATGAACAGGTTCATCCACATGACCAATGAACAGGTTCATCCACATGACCAATGAACAGGTTCATCCACACGACCAATGAACAGGGTTCATCCACACGACCAATGGGTGTCCAAGACTTTAAAAAACTAATTTCCATGACCGAATATTTTGTCCTGTCTTTTCAGTTAAGGTGCGTTCACTTGCAGCGTGTAAAAATGTGCGCTGTGAGTATTGAGAGCGTATGGCGGATTATATTTAAAGCGTCATTCTTTTAAAAAGCATATTAAATATTAAAAAATATGTTTAAAATGCACACATATAACACATTTACATGACTTTTCCAAAACTTTTTGGAATATTTTTCCCTCTTTAGGACTTTTTCAGGCCTGTAAATAACCATTTTACAAATCCCATGCCCTTTCCAGGTTTTCCATGACCCTACTAACCCTGGAACATCTGCGAGTAAACTTCTTTTCCCCGAGTTCGAGCCGTGATCGGTGTCGTGGACTCGTATTTACCGGTAGTTTCCCTTCTTGCTCAGCTGCTCCTTGAAGTGAGCCAGGGTGAGGCAGTGCGTCTTCATCATGCTGCGGTAAGGAATCTCCTCCCCGCAGAAGAAGTAGGTGACCATCAGCTCCTTAGACCTGGAAAACATCAACAACAACAACAAGGTTTTTAAAACGGCTGCAGTTGAAGGAATCAGATGCTTGAAAGTAGAGGAAGAAGTTTAATGAATTAAAGACGCCAAAAGGTCACCCAAAGGTCGAATAATTAACTCTACATGTGCAAAGAGGGCAGATAGAGTTGAGCTACCAGGGGCTACTAAACACAGTGAGTCTACTGGTGTGTGTGTGTGTGTGTGTGGTAATCTGTATTAAAGCACTTTTAATCTTAAATGATTAAAGAGGAGTTCAAAGCTCTGCTGACTCACGTCTCTTTGAGGATTTGAGGGCGGAAAACCTCAAAAAGTGTTTTTTTAAGTGTATGAGAAATCAGATGTGGGAAGCTGAATAGATAGAAAGTCGTTATGAAAAGTTAAAGGCAGAGAAAAGAACGGCGTACTCGTCTGCGTGGAGAACGCCGGCCGGAGGGCCGCTGCCTCCGGTGGGGATGGGGGGGGCTGGATGGACCCGGTCCCTCTGGAGGACGATGGGTCCTGTTGAATGCCTGTTGAAATAAGAGCAGACACCAAATGACTAATGAACAGCTGACATGGGGACTAATGAGCAGGGTTCATCCCCACGACCAATGAACAGGGTTCATCCACATGACCAATGAACAGGTTCATCCACATGACCAATGAACAGGGTTCATCCACACGACCAATGAACAGGTTCATCCACATGACCAATGAACAGGTTCATCCACATGACCAATGAACAGGTTCATCCACATGACCAATGAACAGGTTCATCCACATGACCAATGAACAGGTTCATCCACATGACCAATGAACAGGTTCAGCCACACAACCAATGAACAGGTTCATCCACACGACCAATGAACAGGTTCATCCACATGACCAATGAACAGGGTTCATCCACACGACCAATGAACAGGGTTCATCCACATGACCAACGAACAGGGTTCATCCACACGACCAATGAACAGGGTTCATCCTCATGACCAATGAACAGGTTCATCCACATGACCAATGAACAGGGTTCATCCTCATGACCAATGAACAGGTTCATCCACATGACCAATGAACAGGGTTCATCCACATGACCAATGAACAGGGTTCATCCACATGACCAATGAACAGGTTCATCCACATGACCAATGAACAGATTCATCCACATGACCAATGAACAGGGTTCATCCACATGACCAATGAACAGGGTTCATCCACATGACCAATGAACAGGTTCATCCACATGACCAATGAACAGATTCATCCACATGACCAATGAACAGGGTTCATCCACATGACCAATGAACAGGGTTCATCCACATGACCAATGAACAGGTTCATCCACATGACCAATGAACAGGGTTCATCCACATGACCAATGCACAGGGTTCATCCACACGACCAATGAACAGGTTCATCCACATGACTAATGAACAGGTTCATCCACATGACCAATGACCAGGGTTCATCCACATGACCAATGAACAGGTTCATCCACATGACCAATGAACAGGGTTCATCCCCACGACCAATGAACAGGGTTCATCCACATGACCAATGAACAGGTTCATCCACATGACCAATGAACAGGGTTCATCCACACGACCAATGAACAGGGTTCATCCACATGACCAATGAACAGGTTCATCCACATGACTAATGAACAGGTTCATCCACATGACCAATGAACAGGGTTAATCCACATGACCAATGAACGGGTTCATCCTCATGACCAATGAACAGGGTTCATCCACATGACTAATGAACAGGTTCATCCACATGACCAATGAACGGGTTCATCCTCATGACCAATGAACAGGTTCATCCTTATGACCAATGAACAGGTTCATCCTCATGACCAATGAACAGATTCATCCACATGACCAATGAACAGGGTTCATCCACATGACCAATGAACAGGGTTCATCCACATGACCAATGAACAGGTTCATCCACATGACCAATGAACAGGGTTCATCCACATGACCAATGAACAGGTTCATCCACATGACCAATGAACAGATTCATCCACATGACCAATGAACAGGTTCATCACCATGACCAATGAACAGGTTCATCCACATGACCAATGAACAGGTTCATCCACATGACCAATGAACAGGGTTCATCCACATGACCAATGAACAGGTTCATCCACATGACCAATGAACAGGTTCATCCACATGACCAATGAACAGGGTTCATCCACATGACCAATGAACAGGTTCATCACCATGACCAATGAACAGGTTCATCCACATGACCAATGAACAGGTTCATCCACATGACCAATGACCAGGGTTCATCCACATGACCAATGAACAGGTTCATCCACATGACCAATGAACAGGGTTCATCCACATGACCAAGGAACAGGGTTCATCACCATGACCAATGAACAGGGTTCATCACCATGACCAATGAACAGGGTTCATCCACATGACCAATGAACAGGTTCATCCACATGACCAATGAACAGGGTTCATCCACATGACCAATGAACAGGGTTCATCCACATGACCAATGAACAGGTTCATCCACATGACTAATGAACAGGTTCATCCACATGACCAATGAACAGGTTCATCCTCATGACCAATGAACAGGTTCATCCTCATGACCAATGAACAGGTTCATCTTCATGACCAATGAACAGGGTTCATCCACATGACCAATGCACAGGGTTCATCCACACGACCAATGAACAGGTTCATCCACATGACTAATGAACAGGTTCATCCACACGACCAATGACCAGGGTTCATCCACATGACCAATGAACAGGTTCATCCACATGACCAATGAACAGGGTTCATCCCCACGACCAATGAACAGGGTTCATCCACATGACCAATGAACAGGGTTCATCCACATGACCAATGAACAGGGTTCATCCACATGACCAATGAACAGGTTCATCCACATGACCAATGAACAGGGTTCATCCACACGACCAATGAACAGGGTTCATCCACATGACCAATGAACAGGTTCATCCACATGACTAATGAACAGGTTCATCCACATGACCAATGAACAGGTTCATCCTCATGACCAATGAACAGGTTCATCTTCATGACCAATGAACAGGTTTATCCACATGACCAATGAACAGGTTCATCCTCATGACCAATGAACAGGTTCATCCACATGGTGACCAATGGGTGTCCAGGACTTTAAAACCAGATTTCCATAACCAAATATTTTGTCAAAACTTTTGGGATTTCCCCCCCCCCCAGTCCTGGAAATAACCATTTTCAAATTCCATGACTTTTCCAGGTTTTCCATGACCGTCTGACCCCCGTTGAGTGAATCTGTGCGTACCTTTGTTTCGGGGGCTTGGAGACCTCTTCTAGCCGGCGGCAGGCCTCCTCCAGCTGTGCCAGGGTGTTGGGTGGGGGGAGGGGCGGCATGGCGGGGTCCTGGATGAACGGGTGGCCCGGGTGGTGCCCGCGCAGGTGAGCCCCGCTACCGATGCCGCCTCCGCCCCAAGAGGAGTGAGTCCGCCCGGGGGGAGTCTTGTTGGAATCCAGCGGGTTGGACTTCTTTAGGCCTTGAGTGCTGCTAGGAGTAAAAGAAATGGGTCAACCACGAGCCGGGAACTCGAGACGGCAACGCGGACGCCGTGGCGACGCCGGACCGACGCTCACCTGTGTGGCTTGTGCTTCCCTTGCCTCTCGCTCTCCAGGATCCACTGCCACACATTCTGAGAGCGGTCGGTGGCGTCGAGCGGAAGACGCGGTGTGGAGGCGCCCTCATCGGTGGCTTTGAGAGGCCGTCTGGACAAAGTGCTGCAGCGGCTGCAGAGAGAAGAGAACATTAGACAGGGTTCATCCACATGACCAATGAACAGGTTCATCCACATGACCAATGAACAGGTTCATCCACATGACCAATGAACAGGGTCATCCACATGACCAATGAACAGGTTCATCCACATGACCAATGAACAGGTTCATCCACATGACCAATGAACAGGTTCATCCACATGACCAATGAACAGGGTCATCCACATGACCAATGAACAGGTTCATCCACACGACCAATGAACAGGTTCATCCACATGACCAATGAACAGGGTTCATCCACACGACCAATGAGTTTCCAGGACTTTAAACCAAATTTCCATGACTAAAAATGTTGTGAAACACGAGTATATAACATTAAATGACAATAGTTTGATTAAAAAAATAAATATGGATATAAATCTGTAATATTTTAATCAAACTGTGTAAATTAACATATGAAGATAACAACATTTACATGACTTTTCTTTAAAAAATTCTAAATACTTTTTCTTTTCAAGGACTTTTCCAATCCTGGAAATAATCATTTTAAAATTCCATGACTTTTCCAGGTTTTCCATGACCGTACCAACCCTGCTTAGAACAAACTCTTTCATCTAAAAGCTGCTAACGTACAAAGACGACTGATGAGTCTCGGCAGAGTTTAGAAGCTACCACTCACGCGGGGGTAAAGTCGGAGTAGTTGGCGCCCCCTGGTGGGCAGAGGCACTGCACGCGCCGCGCCGCCTCGGCCTCGATCTGCTCCTTGGTCCTGAGGCCGGCGTGGTGGTGGTGGATGTAGTGGTGGTGGATGTGCTTCGTGGACTGCTTGGCCGTCATCGGAACCCTGTCGGCCCCTGCGTACGCGTCGAAGAAGGGCCCGCGGCGGCAGCCGACGGTCGCCGCGGCGACGTCCGTCCGATCCGGGGAGCGCGAGCGCGGCGAGTGCCGGACGACGCCCGGCGACTGGCAGCCGGGCGTCTTCAGGACGCGCGACAGGTGCTCATCCAGGATGGCCTGAGGGTCCTCCTCGCATTGGCTGCCGGGCGGGAGCAGAGGGTGATGGAGGGAGGGGCTGCCGGCGAGGTCAACGCCATCCTCACGCTCCTCCTCCTGGACGGGCAAAGAAAAGACAGGGTTCATCCACATGACCAATGAACAGGTTCATCCACATGACCAATGAACAGGTTCATCCTCATGACCAATGAACAGGTTCATCCTCATGACCAATGAACAGGTTCATCCACATGACCAATGAACAGGTTCATCCACATGACCAATGAACAGGTTCATCCACATGACCAATGAACAGGTTCATCCACATGGTGACCAATGGGTGTCCAGGATTTTAAACCAGATTTCCATGACTTTTAAAGGATTTTCTTTTTTGCAAGGTCTTTTCCAGGCCTGGAAATTAACTTTTTTAAATCTTATTCCATGACTTTTTCAAAGTTTTCCACGTTTTCCAGGTTTTTCATGACCGTACGAACCCCGAAAGAGACAAAAAAAAGTTAAAGGCAATTGGGAACGGCAGCAGGGAACGCCCGGATAACTGGATTTAAAAAAAAAGTTTCCCTTTTTCTCTTCTTCTTTATCTCCGCTAACAGGCTTCGGGTGCACTTCATCTATAATGCAGAGCGTGCCTGCGCTACACAGAGAGACTGGCACTACACAGGACTCAGCAAACGTGCCACTGGAGAGTTCCTTAAGTGCTGAAACAATTTGAAGGAGCTTCAAGTGTGTCGAGGAACATAAGTTTGAAAGTTTTCCTCCGGATGAAGGAGAGAGGAGGACCGAGAGGAAGACGCAGCTAAACAGAGACAGACTTCCCGAATCCCTCGCTCCTTCCTCCTCCACACACTGAAGCTGCCGTCGAGGCGTTTGTCGCGCGGTGTGGAAGTTCGAGGTTCCGCGCTCGTACCTCCTGGATCTGCTGCAGCCGCTCCTCCAGCGAGCTCATGGCGTCCTGCTCCCGCTTCAGCTTCTCCAGCCGCGAGACGAGCTGGGCGGCGAAGGCCGAAGGCTCCACGGGGGTCATCTCCTTGGGCAGCCGGTGGGTCCTCTGCATGGTAGACAACACACGGGGGGGGGGGGGGGGGGCAATGAACAGGGTTCATCCACATGGCCAATGAACAGGGTTCATCCACATGGGGACCAATGAACAGGGTTCATCCACATGGTGACCAATGAACAGGTTCATCCACATGGGGACCAATGAACAGGGTTCATCCACATGGTGACCAATGGGTTTCCAGGACTTTAAACCAAATTTTCATGACCAAACATTTTATAAATCTCGGTGTATAAACATGAAAAAGTGATACAATCTCGTATTTAAACTAACAAAGAGAATTCCAAAGCATAACCTTAAATGACTCAAATGAATGAGAGACAATAGTTTAGATTAAAAGAACTAGACATTTATGTCTTTTCAGTTAAGGTGCGTTCACTTGCAGTGGGAAAAATGTGCGAGTATGAAAGAGCGAATAGCGGCTTATATTAAGAGCGTCTTTCTTTTAAAAGCATATTCATTATTTAAAACTCATCGTAAATGAACGTATGAATAGAACAATATTTCCGTGACTTTTCCAAAACTTTTGGGATTAATTTTTTCCCCCAGGACTTTTCCAGGTTTTCCAGGACCCTGATTAATCCACCGTCTGCACCTCGTTCCAAAAAGCTCCTCTTCCTAATCCAGACGCCCTCGAGCTAAAAACCCATCCCTCCCTCCCAGAGATCTCCTCGTGCCCTTGGCAGTGCCAGGCTGGTGGGCGAGGAGGAGAGGGGGGGGGGAGGGAGAAGGGAGGAGAAGGGGGGAGGCCCCCTGCCTGCGCCCTCTGTAGCCCCACCAAGCCATCAGCTAGGATGCCTCTGAAGTCAGCACACTTCAAAGGGCCCTTGTCAAACATCAAACGCACACTAGGGGTGGGAGGGACACGAGGCTTTAAATCTCCGAATAAAAGCCAGATATCGACGGAGAAGAGAGAGAGAGGGAGGGAAGAGAGAGGGAGGGAGGGAAGAGAGAGAGCGAGGGAGGGGAGAGAGAGAGAGAGAGGGGAATACAAAAAAAAATACAGGGGGACAAAATTAACACCATGAAAAAAAGAGGGTGAGAGTATTGAGATGTGCGTTCGTGAAGTGGCAGAATGAGAGAGAGAGGAGGTGGGCAAAGAGGGAGGGAGAGAGAGGAATAAAGAGAGAGAGAGAGGGACACACAATTAACACCGTGAAAAAAAAGAGGGAGAGAGGATTGAGATGTGTGTTCGTGAAGTGGCAGGGAGAGAGAGAGAGAGAGGAGGGAAAAGAGGGAGAGAGAGAGAGAAGGAGGGGAAAGAGGAGTCAAATACTAGAAAGATCTGAGGGGAAGTAGTAATTTATTTCCCGGCTGCTCAGAGGTAGAGTCACATTACTTCTTTAACTATATGCACCGGCTTCTCTCTCTCTCCTTTTCTCCACCTCTCTCTCTCTCCACCTCTCTCTCTCTCTCCCTGTCTTACTTTTTTCGTTATTTGGCACACTGGCTTTCTTGATATTGACTCTTTCTGTGTGTGTTGTTGTTCCTCTCATCTCTTTGTAGCCACGATGAAGGGATGGAAGAAGAAAGGAGAGCAGAGCTGCTGGCAAAAGGAGGCCCCCCCCCCCCCGCTGCCTGGGGCTGGTGCATCATGGGAGACGGAGCCATCTCCAAATCAGGAGGGAGACATTAAAGGAGCGCAAGTGGTAAAGGAAAGGAGGGAGGGGGAAAGATTGAGAGAGAAAAGAGAGGAAGAGAGAAAGGCAGAACTGATACAAACTCTGTGTTCACGAGATTATGAATAAATCATTTTACATTTATGTTCTTGCCCAAAACACGTTGACCAATAGATTTACACGACTTTAAACCACATGTTCGTGACCAAGCATTTTGTGAAATCTCCGTGACTACATGAGTATATAACCTTAAATGAGACAGTAGTTTTATTAATGGAATAAGCATGTATATAAATGTTCATTCTTTTAATAAAACTGCGTAAATTAACATATGAATGTAACAACGTTCCCGTGACTTTTCCAAAACTTGTGGGATTTTTTTCCCAGGCCTTTTTTAAATTCCATGACTTTTCCAGGTTTTCTATGACCGTACGAACCCTGAGAACAGACCCGCCTCCTCCTAACCGACTTTAAGGAAGTAGAACTCAAAGAAGTAAGACTTAAGGAAGTAGGACTTTAAGGAAGTAGGACTTAAAGAATGTATAACTTTAATGAAGTAGAACATTACGGATAGATGACGTAAAGAAGTAGGACTTAAGGAAGTAGGACTTAAAGAAGTATAACTTAAGGAAGTAGAACATAAGGAAGTATAACATAAGGAAGTATGACTTAAAGAAGTATGACTTAAGGAAGTAGGACTTAAAGAAGTATAACTTAAGGAAGTAGAACATAAGGAAGTAGGACTTAAAGAAGTATAACTTAAGGAAGTAGAACATAAGGAAGTGTAACATAAGGAAGTAGGACTTAAGGAAATAGGACTTATGGAAGTAGGACTTATGGAAGTATAACATAAGGAAGCAGGACTTATGGAAGTATAACATAAGGAAGTAGGACTTATGGAAGTATAACATAAGGAAGTAGGACTTAAGGAAGTAGAACATTAAGGATGTATAACTTAAGGAAGTAGAACTTAAGGATGTATAACTTAATGAAGTAGAACATAAGGAAGTATAGCATAAGGAAGTATAACATAAGGAAGTATAAAATAAGGAAGTAGGACTTAAAGAAGTAGAACTTAAGGAAGTAGAACATTAAGGATGTATAACTTAAGGAAGTAGAACTTAAGGATGTATAACTTAAGGATGTAGAACATAAGGAAGTAGAACATAAGGAAGTAGAACATAAGGAAGTATAACTTCAGGAAGTAGGACTTCAGGAAGTAGGACTCACAGGGAAGTGTGGCAGTGCGGTGTGGCCGTTGCTCTTGAGGCTGCGGTGGATGTCTCTCTGCAGCTGCTTCTTGGCGCCCAGATTGTAAGGAGGGATTCCATCTCTGAAACAAACACGTCACACGTTAACATTTAAACAAACAACAACAACCTCCTCAAGTTACCGCTTCCTTCACGCTTCATCTTCAGTTTATTACCATCATTCCACCTCTTCCTCTTCCTCCTCCTCATCCTCTTACCCTTACTCCTCTGCCTCTCTAGTCTCCTCTACCTTCCATGTTTTCATCCATTCTTCTTCAAATCAGGAGGTCACCTGTGGCCCTTATATTGCTAAAGCCTTGATTCCAAATTGCACAACAGCCGTGGAAATGGAAGTTTTGCCAATTGAATAGCAGTGTGTTCTGTCTGGACACAAGGAGGTTTTGGCATTGATGAAGTGTGCAAAGTAGAGAGGATGGTGTTTAGTGTTTTGAAGAAAGTGTGGCTCACAATTGAAATCTGTGTCTCAAGCAGATACTTGTGCTTATAGTTTAGCAGAATTGGTTGAGGGAGTTGGCACATGAGTTACAGGTTGTGGTCATTGGGTTATAAGTTCCAGTTTTTGTGTGTAATCAATCGAGAAAAACTGTAAGTCGGGACAATTATCGAGGCCGTTTCTGACCTCGCCCAAACGCTACGTCTTCTTTTCTGCCGCCTCTTTGAAATCTCACACTCGTGCACACGCACACACACACACACACACACACACCCCGCTGCCATCTTCCGTTTGGCAAGCGCTGCGCTTGCGAAGCCTCTGATCTCGGCAACATCAAAAGGCTGGTTTGTAAGATAAGGTAATGTTTGAAGTCGGCGCAGCAGCATTCCCCAGCGTCCAAGTCAATCCATAAATAAGATATAAGCGCAAAAAAAGAGAGAACCCACTCCTCCTCCTCCTCCTCCTCCTCCTCTTCTTCTCGTTCTTTATCTAGTAAAATGAGATTCAAATGTGCACCGGGCCTTTGTAAACCGCTGTAAAAAAAAAAAAAAATTACAAATAAAAAGGACACGGTAATCAAATTGTTTCCTCGAATGAAAGAGGAAGCATTTAAAAATATTTATAATCAAGTTTGGGGTGCGGAGAAATTAGAGCATGGTGGTGGGGGGGGGGGGGGCACAGACCTATTAAAGGAATATTAATCTGACACATGAAACTCTGGATCTATTTTTCTATTGTGTTCCTAAACAAGTTCTGCAAGTGACAAGATGCGGCGCCAAGCTGCAGCAAGGTGTGTGTGTGTGGGAGTGGGGGGGGGCGAGTCTACTACCAAAATCAATGCTCCACCAACCGTCCCCTCGAGGTTGCGAGCCCCAGAGGAAACTCCAGAACCCCAAAACATCCGAACGCTCCCGACTTCCTGATCGCCAACGATGTTGATTTATTATTATTATTATTATCAATCCCCCCCCCAAAAAACCGGCTCCGCCCCGGAGAGCCGAGCGCGTGACGGCCGGTTTGCTTTGTCCGGGTCGGGGAAAGAGAAAACCGCCGCGGGCCCTCTCACTTTACGGGGATCTCCTATTCAGTTGTGCAAGTCATTTTCAAAGCCCCCCTCCTCCCCCCCCCCCTAAACTCCCCTCACCCAACAATAGGCTGAAAGCGATTCGGTTAAGCCTTTTATTCTCCGTGTACTTTATTCTCTCGCTCCCTTTTTGCACTTCAAGCCTCAACCACTCGCTCACTCCTGATTGGCCGCGGCGGCGCTGGAGGAAAAAAAAAGAAGCCCTCGTCTGGCCAGGGGGGGGTGGGGGGGGGGGGTTGTTCCTCATGCCTGGTCCCAAGGTCTGGCGGCGAGCGGCCCCTGTGAACGCCTCGCAGACACATGATCTCAGCACGCCGCGGAGAGGAAACCGACCCGCCGTGCGCGTAAGCCTCCTTTCATTTGGTGCCAACACTTTTTTTTTTCAATGAGTTTGTCTTGAGGCCCAAATGGCCGTTCCACCCCCCCCCACACACACACACCCCTCCTCCAAGCTCTTCAAAGGGAGGGAAAAAAAGCGATTAGATAATATGAAAAAACACAAGTCTGTTGTGGCAGAAGGTGGGTGGGATGGATACATTGCAACGCCCCCCCCCCCCTCCCCCCGCCCACATCGAGACGGTCTCCCTTTTCTTTTCTTTTTTCCCTCCAGTCTGCAACGCATCAGAATGAACTTCAAACGCTCCTCAGACGTGATGACTTTCCCAGAGCCGAGTCCCTCGAGAAACCACCGATCACGATTACCTGGAGTCGATCACGGGGGAATAAAACACTTTACGGACCATTACTTCCTCCATTACTTCCTCCATTACTTCCTCCTCGGCCTCAGGAAGTGCCGACTCTGGGACAAGGGCCCCGAAATATTGTCCTTCGCACCCTCAGAACGATGTCGACTGACCCTCCGGGTCCCGCCCGCTGTGAGACACGACTTTAAACCACACATGACCAAACATGTCGTGAAATCTCCGTGACTACACGAGTATATAACCTTAAATGAGAGACAATAGTTTGATTAAAAAGAATAAACATGTATAGATATGTTTATTAGTTTTGTGAATAAAACAACCTGTTCCTGACATTTCCAACATTTTTGGGATTACATTTTTTTAGGACTTTTCCAGGCCTGGAAATAACTTTTTTATTCCATGACTTTTCCAGGTTTTCTATGACCGTACGAACCCTGAGAACAGACCCGCCTCCTCCTCACCGACTTTAAGGAAGTAGAACTTAAAGAAGTAGAACTTTAAACAAGTACTCTGATGATTCTGCAGTGGTCGGGTGTATTAGGGATGGACGGGAGGAGGAGTACAGGGCAGTGGTGAGTGACTTTGTAAAGTGGGCCGATGAGAACCACCTGCGGCTGAACGTGGCCAAGACCAGAGAGATGGTGGTGGACTTCAGGAGGAAGGCGACAGCTCCTACACCTCTGAGTGTCCTGGGAGTGGACGTGGACATGGTGGAGGAGAAGTACCTGGGCGTCTCCTCCAGCAGCCGACTGAACTGGAAGGCCAACATCAACGCTGTGTACAAGAAGGATGAGTCACTTTTTCCTGAGAAAGCTTGATCCTTCAACGTGTGCAGCAAGATGTTGGAGTTGTTGACTCAGTGTTGTGGCCAGTGTGCTGCACTTTGCCATTGTCTGCTGGGGAGCAGCATCCGAGCGGGGCCGGTGACACCACCCTTAACAAACTGGTTAGGAAGGCTGGCTCCATCATCGGCTGCCAGCTGGAGCACCTGGAACAGGTGGTGGAGAGGAGGACGTTGAAGAAACTGGTGTCCATATTGGACAACCCGACCACCCTCCACCACCTCCTACAGGGACAGAGGAGTTCTTTCTCCAGACGTCCTCACCCTCCGCTGCCACAAGGAGAGATACAGGAGAACATTCCTGCCGACGGCTATGAGGCTCTACAACAGTTCACCTCTTGCCAGATCACCCTAACCCTTCTTATATTTTGTGTTTTGGTTTTTTATTCTTGTGTGTTGCTGCTACTGACTCGACAAATTTCCCCTTGGGGATTAATAAAGTATATATCTATCTATCTATCTATCTATCTAGAACTTAAGGAAGTAGAACTTTAAGGAAGTAGAACTTAAGGAAGTAGAACTTTAAACAAGTAGAACTTAAGGAAGTAGAACTTTAAGGAAGTAGAACTTGAAGAAAGTAGAACTTTAAACAAGTAGAACTTAAGGAAGTAGAACTTTAAGGAAGTAGAACTTAAGGAAGTAGAACTTTAAACAAGTAAAACTTGAAGAAAGTAGAACTTTAAACAAGTAGAACTTAAGGAAGTAGAACTTTAAGGAAGTAGAACTTAAGGAAGTAGAACTTTAAACAAGTAAAACTTGAAGAAAGTAGAACTTTAAACAAGTAGAACTTAAGGAAGTAGAACTTTAAGGATGTAGGACTCCTAATCCGTCTCACTCTCCTATAACCCAGTTAAAGCTTCAACAGGTCAACAACTTACTGAACTCAAAGCACGCGACCCAAATACTCACAGAACAAGACCCCCATCAGACCATCAGACCACCGGACCATCAGACCACCAGACCACCAGACCACCAGACCATCAGACCATCAGACCACCAGACCATCAGACCACCAGACCACCAGACCATCAGACCATCGGACCACCAGACCATCAGACCATCAGACCACCAGACCACCAGACCACCGGACCATCAGACCACCAGACCACCAGACCATCAGACCACCAGACCACCAGACCACCAGACCACCAAACCATCAGACCATCAGACCATCAGACCACCGGACCATCGGACCACCAGACCATTATTACAATTATTACCATTATTACCATTATTACAAATTCCATGACTTTTCCAGGTTTTCCATGATGTCTGAACCTGTAGGAACGACTCACAGCGTTGTCCAGGTCAACTGGATGTAAATGAGCCCTTCATAAAGTACACAACAGAGACACACTCACAGGCTACACAACAGAGACACACTTACACGCTACACAACAGACACACACTTACACGCTACACAACAGAGACACTTATAGGCTACACAACAGAGACACACTTACACGCTACACAACAAAGACACACTTACAGGCTACACAACAGAGACACACTTACACGCTACACAACAGAGACACACTTACACGCTACACAACAGAGACACACTTACACGCTACACAACAGAGACACACTTACACGCTACACAACAGAGACACACTTACATCGCTACACAACAGAGACACACTTACATCGCTACACAACAGAGACACACTCACAGGCTACACAACAGAGACACACTTACGCTACACAACAGAGACACACTTACACGCTACACAACAGACACACACTTACACGCTACACAACAGAGACACACTTACACGCTACACAACAGAGACACACTTACACGCTACACAACAGAGACACACTTACACGCTACACAACAGACACACACTTACACGCTACACAACAGAGACACACTTACACGCTACACAACAGACACTTACACGCTACACAACAGAGACACACTTACACGCTACAACAGAGACACACTTACACGCTACACAACAGAGACACACTTACACGCTACACAACAGAGACACTTACACGCTACACAACAGACACACACTCACAGGCTACACAACAGACACACACTCACAGGCTACACAACAGACACACACTCACACGCTACACAACAGACACACACTCACAGGCTACACAACAGACACACTCACACGCTACACAACAGACACACACTCACAGGCTACACAACAGACACACACTCACAGGCTACACAACAGACACACACTTACACGCTACACAACAGAGACACACTTACACGCTACACAACAGACACACACTCACAGGCTACACAACAGACACACACTTTCACGCTACACAACAGACACACACTTTCACGCTACACAACAAAGACACACTTACAGGCTACACACTTACACGCTACACAACAGACACACTCACAGGCTGCTGTCCGCCGTGGCGTCGTCCGTGGGGGCGTCGCTCGAGGCCTCGCTGTCGTTGCCGCTGGTCGCCGGCGCGTAGACGTAGCCGGAGTTCACGAAGTACGGGGAGGCGGGGTCGCCCTGCCGGAGGGCCCTGCAGACAGAACCCAGGGATTAATGTGAGGAACGCCCCCTGGTGGAGAGATGTGGTATTAAGTGTTCTTTGCTTTCTGTTGTTTATTTTAGGGGTTTTGTTGATTTTCGGAGGAATGTGACAACGGATATGAAGAGATGGAGGTGTGGCTTATCTTCTTTATTTGGACTCTTTCATGTCCCTCACGGGGTTTTATTTGTATTTATTTTGGGGGGGGGGGGAGCCCAAGTGAGCAGCCTGCCTGTGTGTGGATGAACGACAGCGTTTCCCCTCTTCTCCTCCTCCTCCTCCTCTCTTGTGCCATCTCCACACCCTTTGGTTGGGGCTCCTCCACCCATTCTCAAAACTCCTCTCTCTCTTTCCTCGGAGTGTTTTCTCCTCCACTTCTATCTCTCCCTCTCTCTCATCCAGTCTGGGGCCCCTCCTTTCCTTTCTAAAGTCTCTCTCTCTCTCTGTATTTATACTCTCTCCTGCTGTGTTGCATTCCTGTGTCAGTATAGCGAAGGGGGGGGGTGGACAAGGAAGAGGGAGGGGAAGAAGAGGAAGGGGGAACTTGAGCTTTAGAGAGAGGGAGAGAGGGAGAGGGGGAAAGGGGGAAGGAGGGCCCCTTTCTTTATGAGAAAGCCTTCTGCCGGCGGCTGAGAGGAGAACCCCAGCATGACGAAAGCCGAAGGCCCCGAGCACAGACCTGACCTTTGGAAGGTCCGCGCAGAGAGTCAGGTATTTAGCACAGCTGGGCTCTCTGTACCCCCCGCTCTCTTTCTCCATCTCCTTTCTTTCATGATCCCCCCCTTTCCTGTCTTACCCCCTCCTCTTGTCTCTCTCTCTCTCTCTCTACACCAAAGCATGCTTAGTCTCTGTCAGACAGATTTTCTTCTCTTCTCAAAGAAAAAAAGCACAGATGAAAGTGCTGGAAGAGAAACACGAGACACACACACACACACACACACACACTATGGCAAAGTGCAGATCGCTGGCTGAAGCTGCGGAACTGAGCTGTTTTGTTGTTGTTCTTTTTTCTATCACTTTGGATTTGGGCTTCTTGGAGACCCCCCCCCCCCCCAAGAAAAGAGTCTGTACAGCGGCAAAATTTGTTCCACATGTTTGAGATGGAAATTGTTTGACCTAAAGAGATGGGGGGGGGGGGGGTATGAGAAAGAGAGGGGGGTGGCTCTCTCTCCCCACCAATCTTCTTTTTCGTAAAAAAACAAGAATGCGAGGGGGGGCACCAGGAGATGCTCATATGTCAACAAACCCGGATGCTTATTGGTTCCTGGCCCTTTCAAGAAGCGGAGCCGCAGTGCCGCGATGTTCCCTCACATCTGCTCAGGTGGAGGAAGCGATCCTCCGGGAGCGTTTAGGCCGATTATTAAGACTCGCTCTGTTATTAAAATGACGGGGAGGAAGTATTTTAATGTCCGGTCCCTCTGGATGTTCAGTGGACTTGAGAGGGGGGGGGGGGGAGGATCATCTACGAGCCGCACGGCAACAACAAGGCCGCCGCCGTCGACTGCATCCAGATGTGAGGACAGAGTGTACAACTTTTCTTTTTCTTTTCTTTTTTAAAGTGCCCTTTGATGCAAGCTGATGCATAAAATCCTTCTTTTTTTAAATTTATGTTCCCGGCGTGACGAGCGTTCAGCTGTCGGTCAGCGTGTGGGACGACGAGCTCGGGAGGAACGCGCTTTCATCTCGGACCGAGAGAACCGTATTTCCGCTCGGCACAAAAAAAGAAGAAGATCCGACTGCCTTGAATTCTCTATGACTATATAGAGCTTTTTGGAGTCGAAGAAGAAAAGAAAAAACCCCAGCATAACTTCACAATAGCATAATATCGTTTCATCTAGAGCTCCAACAGACACGAAAGGGCTTGATGTCTGAATGTGTGCCGGCACCGGAGGAAGAGTTTCAAAGCACAGGAAACTTGGGCAAGCCGGCAGAGGGCTGCCTGCAAGACACCATTTACTTAAAAGGAAGGCTCAGATCCATTGATGTTTTTTCATTTTTTTTCACCCCCTCCTCCACCCCTCCAACCCCTTGACTAACTGCAAGGCAGGAGGGCACAAGTACACAGGCATGCTCCTCTGAGACCCTTTGATCAAGAGCCTTTATATATAATATATATATATATATATATATATATAAAGGCTCTTGATCAAATATATATTTATTTATATATATATATATTTACATATATATATATATCTGGTGCATCATAAAAACTGCTAACTGCAACACATCCACTGGTGTAATTAAGGACTCACACACACACACACACACACACTATCATGCCATGACCTCTTACCTGCAGCTGGTCTCCAGCACCTCGGCCGCGGTCCGGATGGTCGCGGTGGCCCTCAGGGTTTTCGCAGAGAGTCCCACCACGGACCCCAACGTGCTCCCCTTCAGGTCCCCGCAGCTCCACTCCTCTTCCTCGATGAGAGGAGGAAGGTAGCCGCACACCAGCTTCAGGCTGCCGAGGCCTCCGTGGCTCATGTACGCCGCGTTCTCGCAGCCCGCGCGGACGTACTCGAGGTAGATGTCAGAGGTCAGGAACATCTGGTACGCGTTCTCCTCCATGTCGGACTGGACCTCCGTCTGCGCCTGGTCGAACATGGCGGAGTCGATGAGCTGCTTCTTGATACTGTCCCTCATGAAGGTCTTGGTGGCGGGCTTCAGCTGCTTGGCCACGATGCTGTTGGTCTCCACGTAGCGCTTGAAGATCACTTTGGCCACCCGCAGCGTTTTGGTATCCTTTAAGTCCATCTGCCGGAAGCCGTTGCAGGCGAACCAGAAGTCCAACGTGTCCACGCAGTTCTCCCGCTCCAAAAAGGTCCGGAAGAGGTGCGCGCCGTCTTGGTCCCCCAGGAGAAAGTGCAGAGACTTGGTCCACCGGACTAAAGGCGAGTCCGGGGACGCGCTGCCCTCCGGCTCCCCGAGTCCGTCCTCGTTCCTCCGCGGCGTGGAGCCGGGAGGGGAGAGGCCGTCTTTCACCTTGCTCTGCTGGGCTCTCATGTTGGCCGATCTGCTGGCGTTGTATCTGCACGACGCCTCTCCCTCCTCCCCCGGTACCGGAGGACGAGGAGCATCTTCTCGGAAGCTGCCGCCGCCGCCGCTGCGCTCCGCCAGCGCCCTGCTCATGACTCCAGCTCCGGCTGCCGTGTGGAGAGGAGTGCCGTCGCGCCTCCCTTTTTAATCCTCCTCACTCTCTCTCAAAGCAGCGGGGGATCTTCTCAGCTCCACTTCACTCTGGAAAACACAAAAAAGTATTGATCTAATCAAAGCCAGATCCGGCTGAACTTCAAAATGAGAGACATCAAGTAAACAGTCCTTTTCAAGAAAAGAAAACCTCACTGGGTTCACGAGAGAAAGGGGACATATGAAAGGCTCTGTTTCCGTTTCATTTATCTTTTTATAATCTAAATGAGAGATCAACCTACATTCCCAACGTGCATTGATCTGTCACATCATAAACACATTTGTACAAGAGGTAATCATCTCTCAGTCTCTCGTTCCTCCACAAACAACTCGCTGTGGCTTACACGTGTTCTCCTAACGAGTCCATGTCACAGGCTTCAACTCCAATTAATTACCAATCTGTTTCCTCTCTCACACGCACACACACACACACACACACACACACACACACACACACACACACACACACACACACACACACACACACACACACACACACACACTCGGTTTCGTTTCCACACTTGTTCTCACCATCCCATGAATGCATCGGATCTGCACCGCAATGACCCCTAAACGCAGTAATAACAAAACAATATAATTATTTTTTTAAGAAGCCCCGCGGGAAAAGTTGCTTGAACGCACCGCGATCAATCGGCTTGAAAACTGCCCCTGAAGATCCGGCTGTTACGGGGCATTAATAAAGAGAAAGCACCCGTAACGTACGTGAACGCAACGCGGCAGAAACTCTCGCTATAAACGGATTAAAAATATATATTTATTCAACCGGAGCCGATAAGCGCCAACATGTAACTTATTACCGCAAACGATCCGCAGATAATGCGACACAAACTGCGTGGTTTGCGTGGTGGAAAGAAGAAGACAAATCCTCCACGATGTGTCACGCAGTCTCAACCCGGGCAACGCAACTCTCTCTACGGTAAAATACCCGGTGCTCACATCCAGTGGGTGAAAGGAACCGTGCGTAAAAACTACCACAACCTACCATCGCAGAGCAAATCCAGCCATAGTAACCCAAAAAAAGAAAAAAAAGAGTTGAACTATTACTCCGTTTACAGGATAGATGAATACAGTCCCGAACTCTCCACAGCGGTACATCCAGCACACGAAGAAACAAAGCGACGATTTAAAGCCTTCCGTCGTGCCACATGTGTCCAAAAAATAAACCACGCGCGTGGAGTTCGATGCGCCCTGTTCCCATTCAACGACTGACCTCGGAGGAGGCAGGCTCGGTCCCTATGTAGATCATCGGGGGTGTCACAATCTGGAGGAGGTAAAAAAAAAGAGGCGGTGGAGGAGGGGGGGAGGCTCCGGTTGAAGAATACATCCCACTTTCTTTCCCAGCTAGAAGACCCGCACCGCCCGACAAATATTCGTGTTTTTTTTATATAAGCCACACATTCACACACACACACACACACACACACACACACACACACACACACACACACACACACACACACACACACACACACACACACACACACACACACACACACACACACACACACACACACACACACACACACATAAGCTTCTTATCTATCTCACCGTATTTCTCGCCCACAAACAAGAAACACAGCCCCGCATTTCTCAACTTCAAAGCTCGCGCAGCAGCACATCAAAGCGGCCGAGAGAGAGAGAGGGGGGGGGGGGGAACAGCTTCCCGACAACTTACCATCCGTGTAGCCGAGCGGAGCCTCTTTTCAAAAGTATTAAAGTAGAGTCCACAACAGGCTGGGCTCTCTGCCCCGTAACGTCCTGTCGCAAAAATAAAAACACAGCTCCAAATGAAAGAGAGCGCGAGAGAGAAGCGTTTCCTCCCCAGGTAGTGCTTCGAGAAGTCATCCAGCAGGCGGTATAAATCCTCCGGGCTGTTTCTAAACCAACTGGGCTGAAGGTTTAACTGTTGGACTTCAAAGTAACGCACCGCTGACCTGGTCCCGGAAGACACATAAAGGAAAGAAAAACACCGCGGCTCATCTCCGCTGGCGAAGAAATGGAATAAAATCAACAATAAAACGATAAACGAGATAAACGGCTACAATGCATTCCGCTGGTTCCTGTGTGAAACACCCTCCGCGCGCACTCACGTTTAATACACTTTGTTTTCTAAGACAGGGGGAAGGTTTTTGTGTGTGTTTTTACATGCATGCTAGGACCTTATCAAAGACAAGCAATCTGGAGACAACTCCCCGAGGTCGCGTCACGAAGCGATTGATCCGCCGCGCCAATAGCGTTATTCCCGCAGTCCGTCTGTGCATGACTACACAAGAAGTTTTCAACGGGAAACACAAAAGCAAAACAACAGCGAGACTTTTGTTGCCTCTGGCCTCGAGTGACAGGAGGCAGCTCGGTATGCTCACACGGGGGAAGAAGCCGTTATGACCGGGTTAACGACACTTACGGTTCATCCTGGAATGCGCCGCCCGCCGCACAACAAAGCGGCGGCAGTTTGGCCGCATGTATGTCACTTCAGTAATATGCCATTGTGAAATTGCACATGCACCGCAGTATGGGGAGTGGCGCTATATTATGTGGCGTTTAAATAACATTGCGCAATGTCCACAATAGTTTTTTTAAACATAAAAAGTAGTTTTAGCACTGATTTGATCATTTGAAAGTGTGAACTGTCAAAAAAAAAGTTATCTATTAGTCACAGGCGTTTAGCCACAGAGACGTCAAGCTAACACAGTCGCCAGTTCCACACTCAGGGAAAATGGCACAGCATGACGTGTTGATTGAAATTGGGACCGAGAGCAAAGGCAGGAGCTGTTTCTCCAGTCCATTAGATAGATAGATAGATATATACTTTATTGATCCCCAAGGGGAAATTTGTCGAGTCAGTAGCAGCAACACACAAGAATAAAATAAAAAACCAAAACACAAAATATAAGAAGGGTTAGGGTGATCTGGCAAGAGGTGAACTGTTGTAGAGCCTCATAGCCGTCGGCAGGAATGTTCTCCTGTATCTCTCCTTGTGGCAGCGGAGCGTGAGGAGACGTCTGGAGAAAGTACTCCTCTGTCCCTGTAGGAGGTGGTTCCCTAATGTCATTGTGACAGACTCTTAAAGAGCGGATGAGACAGTGATCCAATCCCATGCTACTTCAAAGGATATATTGTCCCTTTGATGTTGGAGTAGAAAAAAAAAACTTTAAAAAGGAGAATATAATTATGGACGTCAGAAGATTCAAATTCACAAAACTCTCATGATGGTACAGGACAAGAGAACTAATGCAAGCCAACTTCTCTGAGTTCCTCCAGTGCTGATTAATTCATGAGATAGAGGAATATAAACGCTGTGAGTTCTTATGGATTCATAGTTGTGTCAGCAGCGTTGTCCAAGTGTCCAAATCTGGACTCTAATGCGAGCCAACTTCTCTGAGTTCCTCAAGTGGTGATTAATTCATGAGTTATAGAGAAAGGGATACACAAGTGAGTTCCCTTATGGATTCATAGTTGTGTCAGCGGAATTGTCCAAGTGTCCAGATTTGGACACTTGGACAATTCCGTGGACATGGCATGGAGTACGGTATTATTTTCAATGCTTTCTCACCACTTGTACATTTGTGGACGTCAGAAGATTCAAATTCACAAAACTCTCATGATGGTAAAGGACAAGAGAACTAATGCAAGCCAACTTCTCTCATTTCCTCAGGTGGTGATTAGTTCATGAGTTATAAAGGGAAGTTCCCTTCTGGATTCATAGTTGTGTCAGCAGTGTTGTCCAAGTGTCCAAATCTGGACACTTGAGCCACATGGCATGAAGTACGGTATTATTTTCAATGCTTTCTCGCCACTTGTACATTTTTAGTTCTGACACATGTTGCTGAGGAATTTTAACGCGCTCCAGCTTTCTTACAAATATGCACAATGGCGAGCCCTTCTTGTTTCCTCGGTGTCGAGCTGATTACGTCGACACGCCGCCAAACACCTCCGGCACGCCGGCGTCTGGGGATTCAGTCCAGCGGCTTATTTTAAAATGTAAATCTTTTGAAGACATTTTCTTTCACTGCAAGGTGTTATCACAAAAGCCCGTTTGATAGCGGACGGCTGGGTGTCTCTGTTTGTGTGTGTGTGTGTGTGTGTGTGTGTATGTGTGTGTGTGTTTGTTTGTGGATAACACACACAGAAACATGAAGGTGCCATCTGGAACCAAAAATGGTTCTTCAGAATGATGCCATAGAATGACTATTTCTAGTTCCACAAAGAACCTTTCAAACCAGGGTTCTCTAAAGAACCATTTCCTTAAAGAGTTCTTCAAAGAACCTATAAAGGTGTCTCAAAGAACCTTTAAAATGGTTCTTTAAGGCACGATTTCTGGTTCCACAAAGAACCTTTCAAACCAGGGTTCTTTAAAGAACCATGTTGTTAAACAGTTCTTCAAAGAACCTATAAAGGTGTCTCAAGGAACCTTCAAAAAATGATTCTTTCAGGCACCATTTACAGTTCCACAAAGAACCTTTCAACCCAAGGTTCCTTAAAGAACCATGTCATTGAATAGTTCTTCAAAGAACCTATAAAAGTGTTTCAAATGAAAGAATGGTTCTCTAGTAGATGATGGTTCTTCAGAGAACTATTTAAGAACCATTATTGTTCCGTGTGCAGAATATGAAGATGTAATTCTCAGAGGCGGTTATACAAATGTGCAGGACAACCGTTAAAAGAAGGATATTTCACAATCGGGTTGAGACTTTATCTTCAAATTAAATGAGGCCGCATATATCACTGCCAAAAAAAAAAAAAGAAGAAGAAAAAAAAGGAGGAGGAGTCTGCAGACAGTTTAGTTTTTTGCTGACGGGCAAAAATCACCAAATCAACCCAAAAATACAAGCTGCCGTCTTCTTTAAAATAATTATTCATCTGGAAAGTGCCGAAACCCACGAGACCACACCTGTTGACCCTTGAATGCCCACTCTGGTGTTTAGCAGGGGGACAATAGAGAGAGAGAGAGGGAGAGAGAGAGAGAGAGAGAGAGAGAGAGAGAGAGAGAGAGAGAGGGAGAGAGAGAGAGGGAGAGAGAGAGAGAGGGTGCCGTAAAGCAGCCTCCTTTTTGATGTCGACCCGGCCCTGACCCCTTTGTGGGGACCCTCGCCGTTTCACAGGGAGATCCAAACGCTTCTCTTTCTTTTCTTTTTCTTTTTTAAAGCACAATGCGGGACGAGAGCGCTGCCGACGACTTGCTAGAAAGCCCCCCCCCCCAATAAAACCGGGTGACCCGGAGGCTAATTGAGAGCTCGTGGTCGAGAAATGAAAAGGCCTGCGCTGGAGTTGAAGCGCTCCTCTTTAATTGGAGGAGGAGAAAGTGTGAAGTGTGTGTGACCCGACAGAAACACACCGAGGAGTTCAGATTCCTTCTGTTTATCGTAGATTTAGATATTTGTGATCTTGCGTCAGCAGTTGCATCAGTCCGAGAGAAGGCCGCCTCTCTCTCTCTCTCTTGGATTTGCATCACATCACATCACACACACACACACACACACACACACACACACACACACACACACACACACACACACACACACACACACACACACACACATACGTTCCCACAATGTGAACAATGAAAAAAATCCGCACGGGCCTCTTCGTCGCCCCCTCTTCCTCAGCTCAAATCCTACACTGGTGCTAAAATAGCAGAGACACACCAAAAAAAACCAACCCAGAGGAGAGGGGGGGGGGGGCTAATTGCAAATAACACAATATTTTGCAGTTCAAAGGCTTCGGAGGGGTTTGAGTGATAATTTTGGGCTGAAGCATCACCATAAACACTAATAAAATGAAGTGCGTCTGAGGAGGAGGAGGAGGAGGGGGGGGGTAGGGGGCGTGGCCAGGCCTCCCTTTGAACAGACCCTGTGATCAGTTCCCCCTCTCAATTAGCGTATTGTCCACTTGTCCTTTCAGCCGGGAGGGAGGGAAGGAGGGAGGGTGGGCGTCCCCCCCTTCTCTCTCTCTCTCTCTCTCTCTCTCCCCCCCCCCCAGCTTCCCTTTGAAGTGATTATCCCTTTATCTCAAGCCTGAGTGAGGAATATCTTGGGGGACAATGGCAAATTAAAGCCCATATGGAGAGGAGAGAAGCGTGAATGTCTGTTTGTAGGCTCAGAGGAGGAATAGAAGAAGAAAAGAGCGATAGAGAAATAAATAGAGTGGGAGAGAGAAAGGAGGGGGGGGCACACATCATCACTCTGTTTGCACGAGTTAAAGGGCGAGCGGTGGACGTCAACACTCATTAAAAAGAAAGAAGTAATTTCGGGGCTTGTGCCCGAGTTGACACTTGTAGCAGAGAGAGTAAAAGGAAAGAAGGGATGAGTGGAGGGATAGAAGGATGAGGAGAAGAGAGAGAGGAGCGCAGTCGTCAGCAGAATCAGACGCCGGTCAGACGAAGAAGACACAATTAAAAGAGTTAAGACGGCTTTGAAGTCGACATTGTGGGTACAGTGTGAGGACACACACTTTAACTCAGTGTGAGGACACACACTTTAACTTAGTGTGAGGACACACACTTTAACTCAGTGTGAGGACACACTTTAACACAGTGTGAGGACACACACTTTAACTCAGTGTGTGGACACACACTTTCACTCAGTGTGAGGACACACACTTTAACTCAGTGTGAGGACACATACTTTCATTCAGTGTGAGGACACACACTTTAACTCAATGTGAAGACACACACTTTAACTCAGTGTGAGGACACACACTTTAACTCAGTGTGAGGACACACACTTTCATTCAGTGTGAGGACACACACTTTCACTCAGTGTGAGGACACACACTTTAACTCAGTGTGAGGACACACACTTTAACTCAGTGTGAGAACACACACTTTAACACAGTGTGAGGACACACACTTTAACACAGTGTGAGGACACACACTTTAACACAGTGTGAGGACACACACTTTAACTCAGTGAGGACACACACTTTAACTCAGTGTGAGAACACACACTTTAACACAGTGTGAGGACACACACTTTAACTCAGTGTGAGGACACACACTTTAACTCAGTGTGAGGACACATACTTTCACTCAACTTTTGGTGGATAAAAAGTCTAAATAAATAATAAATCAGTCTCAACAACGATCAGGTAAAATCCCTGAGTGCTCATCTTTTGAAAATGTTGAGTGAGGGATTTGCTAAAGAAGGTGTGTGTGTGTGTGGGGGGGGGGGGGTGAATAATTACTCTCTTCCCACTCTCCCTCTTTCTTCTTAAAATCCTGTTTTTCGGTGGCTTAAAAGTTTAATAATGTATAGAAAAAATGTCTGTGATGCTCTGCCTAATCCGGTTGAGCTCGTCAGACCGAGACCCCGAAGAGAGCGGAGGCTGCCAAGAGAGAGAGGGAGAGAGGGGGGCGGGGGGGGGGAGAGAGGGGGAGAGAGAGGGAGAGATGGGGGGGGAGAGAGAAAGAGACTGACAGAGAGAGAGAGAGAGACATCCATCCTCCATCTTCCATCTTCATCCTTCATCTTCATCCTCCACCCTCCATCTTCATCCTTCATCTTCATCCTCCATCTTCCATCTTCATCCTCCACCCTCCATCTTCATCCTTCATCTTCATCCTCCATCTTCCATCTTCATCCTCCACCCTCCATCTTCATCCTACATCCTTCATCTTCATCCTCACTCTTCATCCTTCATCCTTCATCTTCCATCTTCCATCTTCCATCCTCCATCTTCATCCTTCATCCTTCATCCTCCATCCTCCATCTTCATCCTCCATCCTCCATCTTCATCCTTCATCCTTCATCTTCATCCTCCATCTTCATCCTCCATCCTCCATCTTCATCCTCACTCTTCATTCTTCATCCTTCATCTTCCATCTTCATCCTCCATCCTTCATCTTCACCCTCCATCTTCATCCTCCATCCTCCATCTTCATCCTCACTTTTCATCCTTCATCTTCATCCTCCATCTTCCATCCTTCATCTTCATCCTCCATCTTTCATCCTCCATCTTCCATCCTCCATCCTCCATCTTCATCCTCCATCTTCATCCTCCATCCTCCATCTTCATCCTCACTTTTCATCCTTCATCCTTCATCTTCATCCTCCATCTTCCATCCTCCATCTTCCATCTTCATCCTCCATCTTCCATCCTCCATCTTCCATCTTCATCCTCCATCTTCCATCCTCCATCTTCCATCTTCATCCTTCATCTTCCCCATCTTCTCCTCACAGTCATGATATTTCAGTTTGATTGGCTCGTCGATATCAAAGTGTGGACAAAATAATGCAAACGCCACATGTAGAGGGAGCTTTCACCTCGAGGCGAGCGGCCTGCAATTATAAAAACTACACAGGCTTCATGTGTCTGAAGGCCCACATGTGTGACTTTGGAAAGCGGCAACGAATGGGGGAAGAATACCACATTGAGAGAGAGAGAGAGAGAGAGAGAGAGAGAGAGAGAGAGAGAGAGAGAGAGAGAGAGAGAGAGAGAGGGAGAGAGGGATAGAGAGAGAGAGGGGAACCGGAAAGGGTCTCATAGTACATTTTTATATTTTCTTGAGCCAATTTTCTTGTACATTCAACATTCTCGGCGATAAAAAGTTATAATTCGATTAAATACAACCTTTGATTTGATTACGTTTTAAACATGTGTGTGTTGTTGACTTCCTTCCCCGATACGGCCGAAGGAGAGCGGTCACCCAGCTGCAGACACATGTTTCCCTGAGAGAGTTTCTAAACTAAGATAAAAGCGTTCTGACCCGGGCGACGGTTCCCAGCGTCACGCGGGGCTCAGCAGGTGTGCAGAGGGAGGCCGGAGAGGCAGATAGGCACCGAGGAACGTCAACAAAGAGCCTGGCAGACGACGCTCTGGGAAAACATTCCCACAGCAACACCAGTTAGAGAGCGTCACATCGACTTTCAGTCAAACGGTCTGGACTCCACGCTCTCCACTTTCGGGTCGCTGCGACCTTGACCTTTGACCTTTCACCACCAACATGAGAACGGTTCATCGTTGGTCGTCGGACTGAGTGAGTGTTTAATTTGAAGAGATGTGCTGCAGACGTTCCGGAGATATCGAGCTGACCTTTGACCCCCAAAATCTAAATCTGGGGATTCTTGTGTCCGAGTGGCTGTCGAATAATGGAGAGAGAGGAGGAAGAGGAGGAGGAGGAAGAAGAAGAGTAGGGGGAGTGGGAGCAAGAAGAGGAGGAATAAGATGAGAAAGAAGAGGAGGAGGAAGAAGAAGAGTAGGGGGAGTGGGAGCAAGAAGAGGAGGAAGAAGATGAGAAAGAAGAGGAGGAGGGGGAAGCGAAGGAAGAGGAGGAAGACCAGGAGGAGGAGGAAGAGGAGGAGGAGGAGGAAGAAGAGGACACGATGTTACTTTACTGTAATTATGTAACATTAACTGAAAGGTCCTCTTCCTCCTTCTCCTCCTCTTCCTCCCTCCTCCTCTTCCTCTTCTTCTTCTTCCTCCTCCTCCCCCCCCCCCCTTCTCAGTATATAAACCAGAGCTATCCACTAAGCGGCCTCCTCCTCCTCCTCCTCTTCCTCCTTCTCCTCCTCCTCCTTCCTCCTCTTCCTCCTCTTCCTCCTCTCTCCTCCTCCTCCTCCTCTTCCTCCTCTTCCTCCTTCTCCTCCTCCTCTTCCTCCTCTTCTTCTTCTTCCTCCTCCTCCTCCTCCTCCTCCTCCTCCTCCTCCTCGTCCTCCTCCTCCTCCTCCTCCTGTAGTTCTAAAGTGAGGTGGGGCTGATGGCTACTTGGCGATCCGCCCGCGGTTCACATGAAAGGAGAGAATAAAGACAGCTGCTAATTTTCTCCTTTGACCTTTTGGGCTCCTGCTGGTATTTCATACAAATGCTGATTTATGGAGGAGCCTAACAGCTCAGCGCTACTGGAGGGATTACCGTTAAGAGAGAGAGAGGGGGGGGGGGGGGAGTTGGACCCCGGGACCTCGCAGCATCTCGATTCATTTCATCTTTTGTTTCATAGCTCCTCCTCCTCCTCCTCCTCCTCCTCCTCCTCACTGGATCCTCACTCTTCATCTCTTTCATTCTCTCGTTCATATCTTTATTCATCCTCCATCCTTCTTCCCTCCACGCCGTCACCGTGTGATGAACATTCGGAGCACATTGGGACCTATGTGACTCCCTTTCCTCGGGTGTCACACTCATTATTTCATTTAGCGACTTCTAGTCATGATACATTCATCTATCTATCTATCTTCATGCACCGTGGACCCAGATACAGGGAGCGACTCAGGGGGAAGTGCCTTGCTCAAGGACACGTCGACTTGGGTGGGGATTGCACCGCCGACCCCCTGATTGAAAGACAGACCTGCTACCCACTGACCCAGCTGTGGAGACATTGGTACAGCCGTCTCTTCATAAAGCATCCGGAGTTCTATGTATGTTACTTATTTTATTCTATTTTAAAGTTTGATTGATTGATTGATTGACTGACTGATTGATTCATTGATTGATTGACTGATTGATTGACTGATTGATTGATTGACCCACCGTCGCCCCATCATCATGACATAAAACCAACCCAGACGCCCTGCGGTGAGGAAGGTGACACCCTCGTCTTCGTACAGTCAGTTTGATGCTGATCCCTCGTGCGGGTGTAGGACCCTGAACGGCCTCCGGGGGCAGCAGAGACACAGGAAGTGGAGATTCCCTTCTTCTGCCACTTGTTTGTTCCCAACCAGACACAACAAGCAGACACACAACAACCAGACACAACAACAACCAAACACAACAACCAGAGGAAACAAGCAGACACAACAAGCAGACACACAACAATCAGACACAACAACAACCACAAAAAACAACAACAACAACCAGACACACACAAATTAGACAAAACAACAACAACTTGACACACAACCAGAAACACAACCATACACAACAACCATGCACAACAACCAGAAACAACAACAACCAGACACAACAACCACCAGACACAACAACCACCGGACACAACAACCACCAGACACAACAACCACCGGACACAACAACCACCGGACACAACAACCATGCACAACAACCATGCACAACAACCAGACACAACAACCACCAGACACAACAACCACCGGACACAACAACCATGCACAACAACCAGACACAACAACCACCAGACACAACAACCACCGGACACAACAACCATGCACAACAACCAGACACAACAACCACCAGACACAACAACCACCGGACACAACAACCACCGGACACAACAACAACCAGACACAACAACAACCGGACATAACAACAACAACAACAACAACAACAACAAGACACAACAACAAGACACAACAACAACAACAACCAAAAGGAACCATTACACAGCCGTCCCTGGACCTCTCCCGTAATGAGATAAACAAAAACACTTCAATAAGAAGCGACTGCTCCCGATATAAATATCGTTTCTGTGGCAGCAGCTGAGCTCTTTGTCTCCGGCCCGGACACGTCCTCGTCGGGCGTGTCCCGCATACTTGGCACCGGCTTGTCGCGCGGCGGCGGATTATTTTGGCAAATTCAGAATGTGGAATCGGTCGGTCCCGCCCCCGTCGGGGAGAGGGAGCGCTCTGATTGGCCGATCGGCTCGACCGAAGAAGAGAAGAGAAACAAAAAGTAGAGCGAACGAGGAAACAACGCCTCTCATCTTCATCCCATCGTTCATGCAAACGTATGTTCACGATGGAGCGGCCATGGGGAGGAAGAGGAGGAAGAGGAGTGAACACAGACCTAATGAACATGTTGGAGCTTCAACCTTCAAACAAAGCCCAGAAACAAAAACACACACAGTCATACACTGAATACAAGGTACAGGAAGAGAATGAAGACACAACAAGTGATGCTCGTCACCGGCCAGACGCACAACACCCAGATACACAACAACCAGCCACAACAACCAGACACACAACACCCAGACACACAACAACCAGACACAACAACCAGACACACAACAACCAGACACAACAACCAGACACACAACACCCAGACACACAACAACCAGACACAACAACCAGACACACAACACCCAGACACACAACAACCAGACACAACAACCAGACACACAACACCCAGACACACAACAACCAGACACAACAACACCCAGACACACAACAACCAGACACAACAACACCCAGACACACAACAACCAGACACAACAACAACAACCAGACACAACAACAACAACCAGACACACAACAACAACAACCAGTCCAACAACCAGACGCACAACACCCAGATACACAACAACCAGCCACAACAACCAGACACACAACACCCAGACACACAACAACCAGACACAACAACAACAACCAGACACACAACACCCAGACACACAACAACCAGACACAACAACAACAACCAGACACAACAACAACAACCAGTCCAACAACCAGACACACAACACCCAGACACACAACAACCAGACACAACAACAACAACCAGACACACAACACCCAGACACACAACAACAACAACCAGACACACAACACCCAGACACAATGTTCTGGCAGCCATCCTCTCTCTCTCTCTCTCTCTCTCTCTCTCTCTCTCTCTTGAAGCAGGTCATTATTAGCCCAGTGATTACAGTGTGCATCCATTTAGAAAATGCAGGAGTGTGTGTGTGTGTGTGTGTGTTGGTGCACATGTGCCCGTCTGTGATCACAATGTGTGTGTGTGTGTGTGTGTGTGTGTGTGTGTGTGTGTGTGTGTGTGTGTGTGTGTGTGTGTATCAATCACTGCAGTGTGGGTGACGACGAGGAGCTGTTTGTGTTTCTCATAAAAGGGAAAAGGGATCAAAAGGTTCTGGTCCACCAGCTGGACCTTCAATCACATGGAGGACGTGACTCTAGAGCCCTGGGCAGCTGGAGCTCTGTGTGTGTGTGTGTGTGTGTGTGTGTGTGTGTGTGTGGAACCTTCTTCATCACAATCTTTCCATTTCCAGATTCCAAGTTCCACCCGATACTTTAAAGGATAATTCTTGTTTAATAAAACTCCGGTTCTTGTATTTAGAGTTGTGTTCATCATCTTAATAATGTTATACTTATGGAGAAGAGTTACAATAAAGAAGAGTCAAGAAATATGAAAATCAGTAAGATTACTCAGATTATATAACCTACTTAATCTAGAGATACAAATTAAACACAAGAGCATCTGCAGAGCTGCTAATAATTATTTTTTATTATCAATTAATCTTAATTAATTCTACAGAACAAGCTCATCACAAATGACCAAAGCCCAAAATAATAAATCTACAAGTTTAACCAAGAATTGAGATTCATATTTACAAAAGGCAGGTTTGACAATCATTCTCATATTCATGTTTTTTCTTCTTTCTTCTTACAAATAAGTTTGTTTAAAACCCTGAAAATATCGCAATAAAAATGACCAAAAACTGTGGAAATAAGACCCACGTTGTAATAACTGGAATTCTCCAGGTGAGGTTTGAGATCAGGACCAGTATCACAAAACCCAGATCATAAACCACGTGTTCACGGTAATCTCAAAGCCTCATATCACAGAGAAGCCCCCAGTGGACTCACCCGGTACTGCTCGTGAGCTCCTCCCATAACGCCTCCTCCTCCTCCTCCGCTATCTGTAATAAACAAACACAAGAGTTGTTATCACCAGTAAACAAAAAAACTATCCATAAGTTATAGAAGTTATGGAAGTTGTGTGATCTAACTGAAGTTTGATGATCTGTGACGTGCAACAGGAACTCAGATGAGGTGAGGGATGAAGATCGAGACGTTCCTCTGCACAGAACTGATCAGATTTCCTCCGACGTTCCCAGAAATGTCCCACGCTTGTTTTTCTGCCCAGAGTAAATCACCTTTAATGCTCACCAAGGAATCCCACCCGGGTGTGTGTGAGTGTGTGTGTGTGTGTGTGTGTGTGTGTAGGATCAAAGACTCTGAGCTCTTCTGTTCAGACCGTCCCTCGATTCATTCGGGAGATTTATGGTGTGTTGATTTTATGGTTTAACCTTTTTACAAACACCCTGGAATGAAGTACCGGTGTTTGACCAGCAGTGTTTATTTATAGCGGCGACAGCTCATTGTTTATCACATTGTGTTGGCTCCTCCCATTTTGTGAGCCAAAGCACGTGTTAAAAAACTAAAAATCAATGTAAAGTCGAGTTACAGTTTGTTGACACGGTAATGACAAAAAAAACTTCTTCAGAAGCAATCTGTAAATATATGTGTGAACTGGTGAGGAGAAGCAGCGCATTGTTCTGCCTATTGTTCTGACTATCGTTCTGCCTATTGTTCTGCCTATCGTTCTGCCTATCGTTCTGCCTATTGTTCTGCCTCTTGTTCTGCCTCTTGTTCTGCCTATTGTTCTGCCTATTGTTCTGCCTCTTGTTCTGCCTATTGTTCTGCCTATTGTTCTGCCTATTGTTCTGCCAATTGTTCTGCCTATTGTTCTGCCTCTTGTTCTGCCTATTGTTCTGCCGATTGTTCTGCCTCTTGTTCTGCCTATTGTGCTGCCTATTGTGCTGCCAATTGTTCTGCCTATTGTTCTGCCTCTTGTTCTGCCTATTGTTCTGCCTATTGTTCTGCCTCTTGTTCTGCCTATTGTGCTGCCTATTGTGCTGCCAATTGTTCTGCCTATAGTTATACCTCTTGTTCTGCCTATTGTGCTGCCAATTGTTCTGCCTATTGTTCTACCTCTTGTTCTGCCTATTGTTCTGCCTCTTGTTCTGCCTATTGTTCTACCTCTTGTTCTGCCTATTGTTCTACCTCTTGTTCTGTCTATTGTTCTGCCTATTGTTCTACCTATTGTTCTGCCTATTGTTTTATGCCTTGTTCTGCCTATTGTTACTCATATCATTCTGCCTATTCTACGCATTGTTCTACCTATTGTTCTGCCTATTGTTCGACCTATTGTTCTGCCTATTGTTCTTCCTATTGTTCTCCAGAGTTCTTGAACCTGTGGCACGGGCCGACAGACCGTCAGTAAATCCCAACGGTCGTACTTTACGCTAACCGACCAAGGGGCGACGCCGTCCACCGAGGCTCCGCCCCCTGTGATTGGACCGTCCTCCCCGGCGCTCCGGCCCTCCAACAAAGACGTTTGGATCTCGACTCATTGTCGTTATTTAAAACCTTACGGCCAACGATTGTCTCCATGCGGGGCCTTTCGGGAGCGATTCAAACAGACAGTAAGTAGAAACTACGAGTAGAAACCGGCAGATCTTTGATCCCCGAAGCCGATCCAACCTGTTGAGGACTCGAGGAGTGGAGGCGCATCGCCGTCTGCGTTCGTCACGCAGGCTTTCAAAAAAGCCGCAGATCAAAAGGAGAAGGCGTGTTGAGAATGAGGTTAAATTACAAGGAAAGAGAAGGAGATAACCGGTGTGGCGACTGCAGCGCTGCCAGAACACCGCGACGCAGAAACCCGTCCAGACGGTTGACGCAACGCCTCGGCGTGTTTACGTAAGCGGCGCTCTCGTCTGGCGTTAGAATCCGTCTTCCATTGGTTTTAGAACAACAAATTCCATTGAGGTCTGGATCGTGGAATATGCCGACTACCAACTATGGTCCTGTTGAGGCTCCGCCCACTCCTCTCTACCTCCATCTGCCTGATGGATCGTGGAGGTCTGGATGGTGGAATATGCCGACTACCAACTCTTCATCCACTCTGTCATATTCATTGTGTTGTTACTGTGTTTTAATTTGTGTGTAATGATTCCTTCTGGTCACATGACATCTATGACACCTGTCCATCCTGGAGAGGGATCCTCCTCTGTTCTCTCCTCAAGGGTTCTGACCTTTTACCCTGAAGGGTTGTTTGGGAGTTGTTCCTGATCCGATGTGAGGTCAAAGGTCAAAGGTCAGGGATGTCTATGTGTACAGATTGTACAGCACTCTGAGGGAAATTTGTAATTTGTGAAATGGGCTCTACAAATAAACTGACTTGAATTGAATTGAATTGAATCGTCACCAAGAGAAGAAAAAAAAATAAGAACAATGAGAAGTTGGTGGAGATGTTTGTGTGTGTGTGTGTCCGACGGATAAATGCATGGAATCATCTCTCGGGAACCTTTTCAGACGCATTCTTCAGGCCGCCGGCTTCTTCTGTTTTTAGTCCCGGTGGAATCCGAGAGGTATTTCAGTCGGGAGTGGTTTGTGCGGTCGTGTGGGTGAAAACATTCGGATAAGCGTCCAGCGCTCCAAAAAAAGCCTCGAAATACATCGCGCCACACAACGCTGCAGCATTCCTGCTCACACACACACACACACACACACACACACACACACACACACACACACACACACACACACACACACACACACACACACACACACACACACACACACACACACACACACGGTGGACAGAAGCCCGGCGGGTATTTACACGGGAGGTCTAGTTTCAGCTATTTCAGGTTTTTTTCTTCTTGAGGCCACCGCACAAAGTGATTCTTTAAAGTGTTAAACCACAAGCCCCGCCCCCGGCCCCGCCCCCAGACCCCCCCCCCCCTCTAACACACTTCAAATATCCAACAGGTTGTCCAGACAGCGCGCTGCAAAGAGACCCACGTTGCTCATGACACATACGTGTTGTTAACGGTTCTTGACTCACATTTAGTTTTTTATGAATTAGATTTCATCACAGAGACATCTGTCGTCTCATGAAGGCGATGACATCATCCGGTGGTTAGTTAGAGTCGCACCTTCACATTCACCTCTGTGCTCTGAGGTCGTGTGTTCATGGTGTACATACACACACACACACATACACATCTACACACACACATATACACGCACACATATACACGCACATACAACATACATACACATACATCATACACACACACACATATATACACACGCATATATCATACATACATACACACAAAAACACATACACACACACAAACAGACGTCATACATACACACACACCTACATACACATAAAAACACATATAAACACATACATACATACATACACACTCATATACACACACATATACACACAAATCATACATCATACATACACACACACACACACACCATGAGCGTACTGCAGCAGCTCTGATAGAGGAGGTGTCTCATGTTGAAAAGAGTTGTGTAGCAGCAGCTCCCTGACGTAGGAACAAGGAGAGGGAGCAGACCTCACAAGGAGCCTCACAAGGAGCCTCACAAGGCTCCTCACAAGGCTCCTCACAAGGCTCCTCACAAGCTTCCTCACAAGGAGCCTCACAAGGCTCCTCACAAGGCTCATCACAAGGAGCCTCACAAGGAGCCTCACAAGAAGCCTCACAAGGCTTCTCACAAGGAGCCTCACAAGGAGCCTCACAAGGCTTCTCACAAGGAGCCTCACAAGGCTCCTCACAAGGAGCCTCACAAGGCTTCTCACAAGGAGCCTCACAAGGCTCCTCACAAGGCTTCTCACAAGGCTCCTCACAAGGCTTCTCACAAGGCTCCTCACAAGGCTTCTCACAAGGAGCCTCACAAGGCTTCTCACAAGGCTTCTCACAAGGCTTCTCACAAGGAGCCTCACAAGGAGCCTCACAAGGCTTCTCACAAGGCTTCTCACAAGGCTCCTCACAAGGAGCCTCACAAGGCTTCTCACAAGGAGCCTCACAAGGAGCCTCACAAGGCTTCTCACAAGGCTCCTCACAAGGCTTCTCACAAGGCTTCTCACAAGGAGCCTCACAAGGCTCCTCACAAGGCTTCTCACAAGGCTTCTCACAAGGCTTCTCACAAGGAGCCTCACAAGGAGCCTCACAAGGCTTCTCACAAGGAGCCTCACAAGGCTCCTCACAAGGCTTCTCACAAGGCTTCTCACAAGGAGCCTCACAAGGAGCCTCACAAGGCTTCTCACAAGGCTTCTCACAAGGAGCCTCACAAGGAGCCTCACAAGGAGCCTCACAAGGCTTCTCACAAGGCTTCTCACAAGGATCCTCACAAGGAGCCTCACAAGGCTCCTCACAAGGAGCCTCACAAGGAGCCTCACAAGGCTCCTCACAAGGCTTCTCACAAGGCTCCTCACAAGCTTCCTCACGAGGAGCCTCACAAGGCTCCTCACAAGGAGCCTCACAAGCTTCCTCACAATCCCCCTGTCGGAGCGTCGTCCTGATGCTCAGCCACTTTGAAAAGTGCAGATGGCAAAAAAACTTTGGGCTTGAAAAGAATTTTTCAACTTCTGAGAGAGACACCTCGCAACAGGACGGAGCGCTAGAGAAGAAAAGAAAAGAAAAGCCGGAGACGGTTGGAAGAGAAAGAAGTGTCAGACAGAGAGGTAGAAAACAGGTATCATGTTTGGGAAAAACAACGACAACCAAGGTGTCATCGGAGAGAAAAGATTTTAAAAAACTATTCGACACAATGCACAAAGCTTTATATATGAGTGTACGATATATATTTATATATACATATATGTATATATATAATATATATATTAAAAACATATAATATATATAAAATATATTTATAATATATATATATATTATATGTTTTTATAATATACCGTATATCTATATGTATTATAAATACATATAATATATATATAATATATATTTATAATTTAGATATATATTATACATGCATTTACAATATATTATATATATATTATACATATAATATACTGTATATTCATAATTTATATATTTATATTATATATGTATTTTAATATATATATATATTATAAATACATATGTAATATATATACATATATTTATTATATATATATCATAAGTATATATATATATATATATTATATACATATATAATATATATATAAATACAAGAATGTATAATATATATATATATATAATAAATAAATATATTTAAAATATATATATATATATATATATAGAGAGAGAACAGAATAGAATATAAATAGTGATTGTGTGTGTGTGGGTGGTGAAGTTCATATCTTCATGTATTAGACGTCAGTAGAACCTCGTTCGACAGAACTCTTCTCAGAACTGTCTTCCAACAGGCTGCCGCTAAAAGAAAAGGTTTAATAAAGTTTGATCACTATTTATTTCATCTCAATGGGGCCTTTGAAAAAATGTGCCTAGCGGAAGAAAAAAAAAGTTCCCCCCTTCACATCCTTTTACCTTGACTCTCAAAAAGAAAGCTGACTTCATCAGCGCACCTCGAGAGTTTGACGAAGATGAACGCTAAGCTCTCGAATCCTTTCAAAAAAATGAATAAATGATATCGCTCCTCTTTTTTTAATCGGCGCTCGCTGGATAACAAAGAGACTTTGAGACACTTTGAGGACGGCTAACGATCAGAAGCGTCTTTGTCTGCTCTTCGTCTCCCGCTGACGGACAGGAACATCAAGGGGAGAAGGCCCTCAACCCACTTTACAATCATCTCGCCACAAAGTGGGAAGAGAGACTCGTCGTTTCATCTTCGCTCCCCAACTTACGAAGAAGCGCCCTCGTATTGACGACTCGGAAGGTGCCTTGTGTCTTTGAAAGACTTTTTAAAAATCTATATATAGTGTTCAATTTAACTTGTTCTTCTTCTTTTTTCCCCCGGCGTTCTGACATGGCTGACAGCTGCCGCTTGGTTGAAAGACATTCTTGAAGATTCAAGGGGAGGGGGGGGGGGTTTGATGTATGCTAATCAATCGATGGGTGGAGAAGATATGGAGGTAAAAAAAAAAAAAGGTGTGAGTGACAGAAACTTGTCAGACTCACCGAGGTATCAAATAAAAAGTCTCAAAGTTTGCGTCGCCGCCCCCAAAACCGCATGTGGTTTACACGCCTCAAAAGGTTTGACTTGAAAACGCGCCGCATTTGATGTATAAAGGCAAAAGAAAAATTGGGACGATTCTCCATATGGTATGGCAGCGAGAGAGAGAGGCTTCTTCTTCTTCTTCTTTTACTTCTTCCTCTTCTTCTTCTTCTTCTACTTCTTCTTCAACTTCCTCTTTTACTTCTTCTTCTTCTTTTACTTCTTCTTCTTCTTCTACTTCCTCTTCTTCTTCTTCTTCCTCTTCTTCTTCTTCTTCCTCTTCGTCTTCTTCTTCTTCTTTTAAAGCTTTGTCCCTGACGCCCACGGAGGGAAGACTCGGAGCCTCTTCCTCACATCAAAGGACTCACAGGATGTGGAATTTACATCTCAAAGGACCCTGAAGGAAAAGGTTGAACCAGACGATGTCCGTTAAACACAGCTCTGCTTTTTCATTTGCTTTGTCTGTGTTGAATGTGAGAGTCTGGTTGTTGTCTAGTTAGTACCTGAGTGAGTCTTCTTGTTGTCTAGTTAGTACCTGAGTGAGTCTTATTGTTGTCTAGTTGGTACCTGAGTGAGTCTTCTTGTTGTCTAGTTAGTACCTGAGTGAGTCTTCTTGTTGTCTAGTTAGTACCTGAGTGAGTCTTATTGTTGTCTAGTTGGTACCTGAGTGAGTCTTCTTGTTATCTAGTTGGTACCTGAGTGAGTCTTCTTGTTGTCTAGTTAGTACCTGAGTGAGTCTTCTTGTTGTCTAGTTAGTACCTGAGTGAGTCTTCTTGTTGTCTAGTTGGTACCTGAGTGAGTCTTATTGTTGTCTAGTTAGAACCTGAGTGAGTCTTCTTGTTGTCTAGTTAGTACCTGAGTGAGTCTTCTTGTTGTCTAGTTAGAACCTGAGTGAGTCTTCTTGTTGTCTAGTTAGTACCTGAGTGAGTCTTCTTGTTGTCAGACTACCTGAATCTAGAGACTACCTGACTCTACAGACTACCTGACTCTACAGACTACCTGACTCTAGAGACGACCTGACTCTAGAGACTACCTGACTCTAGAGACTACCTGACTCTACAGACTACCTGACTCTAGAGATTACCTGACTCTACCTGGCTCTACAGACGACCTGACTCTAGAGACTACCTGACTCTACAGACTACCTGACTCTACAGACTACCTGACTCTACAGACTACCTGACTCTAGAGACTACCTGACTCTACAGACTACCTCACTCTACAGACTACCTGACTCTAGAGACGACCTGACTCTAGAGATGACCTGACTCTAGAGACTACCTGACTCTAGAGACTACCTGACTCTACAGACTACCTGACTCTAGAGACTACCTGACTCTAGAGACGACCTGACTCTAGAGACTACCTGACTCTAGAGACTACCTGACTCTACAGACTACCTGCCTCTACAGACTACCTGACTCTAGAGACGACCTGACTCTAGAGACGACCTGACTCTAGAGACTACCTGACTCTACAGACTACCTGCCTCTACAGACTACCTGACTCTAGAGACGACCTGACTCTAGAGACTACCTGACTCTAGAGACTACCTGACTCTACCTGACTCTACAGACGACCTGACTCTAGAGACTACCTGACTCTACAGACTACCTGACTCTACAGACTAGCTGACTCTACAGACTACCTGACTCTAGAGACTACCTGACTCTAGAGACTACCTGACTCTACAGACTACCTGACTCTAGAGACTACCTGACTCTACAGACTACCTGACTCTAGAGACTACCTGACTCTACAGACTACCTGACTCTAGAGACTACCTGACTCTAGAGACTACCTGACTCTACAGACTACCTGACTCTACCTGACTCTACAGACTACCTGACTCTCCAGACTACCTGACTCTACAGACTACCTGACTCTACCTGACTCTACAGACTACCTGACTCTACAGACTACCTGACTCTCCAGACTACCTGACTCTACAGACTACCTGACTCTACAGACTACCTGACTCTAGAGACTACCTGACTCTAGAGACTACCTGACTCTCCAGACTACCTGACTCTACAGACTACCTGACTCTACAGACTACCTGACTCTACAGACTACCTGACTCTACCTGACTCTACAGACTACGTGACTCTACCTGACTCTACAGACTACCTGACTCTACCTGACTCTCCAGACTACCTGACTCTACAGACTACCTGACTCTACCTGACTCTACAGACTACCTGACTCTAGAGACTACCTGACTCTACAGACTACCTGACTCTAGAGACTACCTGACTCTACAGACTACCTGACTCTACCTGACTCTACAGACTACCTGACTCTACCTGACTCTACAGACTACCTGACTCTACAGACTACATGACTCTACAGACTACCTGACTCTAGAGACTACCTGACTCTACAGACTACCTGACTCTAGAGACTACCTGACTCTACAGACTACCTGACTCTACCTGACTCTACAGACTACCTGACCCTACAGACTACCTGACTCTACAGACTACCTGACTCTAGAGACTACCTGACTCTACAGACTACCTGACTCTACAGACTACCTGACTCTACCTGACTCTACAGACTACCTGACTCTAGAGACTACCTGACTCTACAGACTACCTGACTCTAGAGACTACCTGACTCTACAGACTACCTGACTCTACAGACTACCTGACTCTAGAGACTACCTGACTCTACAGACTACCTGACTCTACAGACTACCTGACTCTAGAGACTACCTGACTCTACAGATTACCTGACTCTACCTGACTCTACAGACTACCTGACTCTCCAGACTACCTGACTCTCCAGACTACCTGACTCTAGAGACTACCTGACTCTCCAGACTACCTGACTCTACAGACTACCTGACTCTACAGACTACCTGACTCGCCAGACTACCTGACTACCTGACTCTAGAGACTACCTGACTCTAGAGACTACCTGACTCTACAGACTACCTGACTCTACAGACTACCTGACTCTACCTGACTACCTGACTCTAGAGACTACCTGACTCTACAGACTACCTGACTCTACAGACTACCTGACTCTAGAGACTACCTGACTCTAGAGACTACCTGACTCTACAGACTACCTGACTCTACCTGACTCTACAGACTACCTGACTCTAGAGACTACCTGACTCTAGAGACTACCTGACTCTGGAGACTACCTGACTCTACAGACTACCTGACTCTAGAGACTACCTGACTCTACAGACTACCTGACTCTAGAGACTACCTGACTCTACAGACTACCTGACTCTACAGACTACCTGACTCTACAGACTACCTGACTCTACCTGACTCTACAGACTACCTGACTCTAGAGACTACCTGACTCTAGAGACTACCTGACTCTACAGACTACCTGACTCTACCTGACTCTACAGACTACCTGACTCTACAGACTACCTGACTCTAGAGACTACCTGACTCTAGAGACTACCTGACTCTAGAGACTACCTGACTCTACAGACTACCTGACTCTACAGACTACCTGACTCTAGAGACTACCTGACTCTACAGACTACCTGACTCTACAGACTACCTGACTCTACAGACTACCTGACTCTACCTGACTCTACAGACTACCGCTGTTCATTCTCAGCTCTGCAGCTCGGTAGCTTTTCATAAGGCAGTAAAAAAGAAAGAAATCCACTCCAGATGTGGAGGCCTGTGGAATTCCGGGGAAAGCCAAACCATCTCCACACGCGTGTGCTCATCCACATGTATGTACAGTATGTACAGTATGCACACCAGACGGAGACCAGCAGCCAATCACAGCGAAGACACTCCGGACCTCTTCCTTGAATGTGGATTTATTTAACAGTTCTTCTGTGTGGCGCATTTTAATTACAGGATGTTAACGTGAAGATTTAATTATCTGGATATTTAATCATGCCCCCCCCCCCTGTTGAGTAAAAGAGACCCCACATCATGAAGAGACAACGAGAGACCCCCCTCTTGAAGACAGAACTAGAGACCCCCCTCTATAAGACAGAACTAGAGACCCCCCTCATGAAGACAGAACTAGAGACCCCCCTCTTGAAGACAGAACTAGAGACCCCCCTCTTGAAGACAGAACTAGAGACCCCCCTCATGAAGACAGAACTAGAGACCCCCCTCATGAAGACAGAACTAGAGACCCCCCTCTTGAAGACACAACTAGAGACCCCCGTCTTGAAGACACAACTAGAGACCCCCCTCATGAAGACACAACTAGAGACCCCCCTCATTAAGACACAACTAGAGACCCCCTCTAGAAGACAACACTAGAGACCCCCCTCATAAAGACACAACTAGAGACCCCCTCTTGAAGACAACACTAGAGACCCCCCTCATTAAGACAGAACTAGAGACCCCCCTCTTGAAGACAGACCTAGAGACCCCCTCTAGAAGACAACACTAGAGACCCCCCTCATGAAGACACAACTAGAGACCCCCCTCATGAAGACAGAACTAGAGACCCCCCTCATGAAGACAGACCTAGAGACCCCCCTCATGAAGACACAACTAGAGACCCCCCTCTTGAAGACAGACCTAGAGACCCCCCTCATGAAGACACAACTAGAGACCCCCCTCATGAAGACAGACCTAGAGACCCCCCTCATGAAGACATAACTAGAGACCCCCCTCATGAAGACACAACTAGAGAGCCCCCGCATGAAGACAGACCTAGAGACCCCCCTCATGAAGACACAACTAGAGACCCCCAACATTAAGACAGACCTAGAGACCCCCCTCATTAAGACAGAACTAGAGACCCCCCTCATGAAGACAGACCTAGAGACCCCCCTCATGAAGACAGAACTAGAGACCCCCCTCATGAAGACAGACCTAGAGACCCCCCGCATGAAGACAGAACTAGAGACCCCACTCATGAAGACATAACTAGAGACCCCCCTCATGAAGACAGACCTAGAGACCCCCCGCATGAAGACAGAACTAGAGACAGAACTAGAGACCCCACTCGGTTGAGATGGCGCGGCTGTGTCCAGACGCCGTCGTGGTAGCTCCGCGGAGATTGTGCGCTCTTTTAGTTTTTGTGTTTATTTTTAATATTTTCTTTGCCACAAACACATCGGCAATAACAGCATACGAACGCAGCACACTTTTGGACATAAACTTTTGCGCAAAACAAGGGTTTTTGTCCACTTTTTCCATCGATCCAGCGTGGCGGCAGAGATCGTCGAGCGAACCACAACAACAACAGTGGAGCCGCTACTACGGGAGACGACGAAAACATCGAGGGAAACGGAGCAGAATTCGGAACAGACTGAGAGTTCAAGCCCACCGTCCACCTCTGCCCAGCATCCTTCTTGCTAACGTCCAGTCTCTGGAAAATAAGATGGATGATGTTAGGGCAAGGATCAGATTCCAACGGGACATGAGGGACTCTAACATCTTTTGTCTGACGGAAACATGGCTGACCCCGCTGGTGCCGGATCGAGTCATATGCCCAACCGAGTCCTTCTCTGTTTTCCGTGCAGACAGAATGGAAGAGTCTGGTAAATCTAAGGGTGGAGGGGTTTGCTTCATGACTAACAACAAGTGGTGCAACCCCAAGGACATTAAGACTCTTTCTCGTTCCTGCTCGACGAACCTGGAACATCTGACGATCTCATGCCGTCCATTCTACCTTCCCCGGGAGTTCAGCTCGGTCATCACCACAACCGTCTACATACCACCACAAGCGGACACTGACGTAGCACTATCGGACCTACATGATGTGTTATGTCGGCATCAGAACAAGTATCCCGACGCGGCTGTGGTGGTGGCTGGGGACTTTAATAGGGCAAACCTAAAAAAAGTCATGCCGAACTTTCACCAGCACATTACGTGTGCTACCAGAGGAAAGAACGTTGGACCACTGCTATCGCCATTCAAGAGAGGCTACAAGGCTGTCTCTCTCCTCCGTTCGCAAATCGGACCATGCTGCCATTTTCCTGCTACCGGAGTACCAACAAAAGATAGCACGGGAAGCGGTAGTGACGAGGGACGAAAGCGGTGGTCTGACCAATCAGAGGCTGAGCTACAGGACGCTCTGCGTCGCCGACTGGGACATGATCCAATCCAGTTCCAGTGACGCCAGCGAGTTTATGGACGTAGCAATGAGCCTCATAGCAACGCCGGACACCATCGCCCCCACGGTAAAAGTTAGGTTCTTTTCTAACCAAAAGCCGTGGGTTGATAGACCCATCCGTGAAGCTGTGAACGCCAGATTGCTGCCTATAACTCCGGTCTTGTATCCGCAACAGGGACGAGTACAAGGCAGCGGTCTATGGACTGAGGAGGGCGGTGAAGGAGGCCAAGAGGAGGTACCGAGACAGAGTGGAATCACAGATGGAGCAGCGCGACACCAGGCGCCTATGGCAGGGGCTACGGACTATCACAGACTACCAGAGCAGACCCCAGAATGGTGAGTGCCGACGCATCCCTAGCGGACGACCTGAACTCATTTTATGCACGGTTTGAGGCTAGCAACAACAGCGCTAGCTCGCCAAGCTAACAACAACACCGTTAGCGTAGCGAGGTGAGTTCTACCGCTGGGGATGAACACACTCTCTGTGACCGAGCACAGTGTGAGGAGGGCTCTGTTGAGGTGAACACCAGGAAAGCTGCAGGTCCAGATGGCATATCTGGGCGAGTACTGAAGACCTGTGATAACCAGCTAGCTCCAGTGTTCACCACAATATTCAACCTCTCCTGGCTGAGTCCGTGGTCCCGCCTGCTTCAAGAGATCCACTATTGTCCCTGTGCCCAAGAATGCTTCTCCAGCATGTATGAATGACTACCGACCGTGGCCCTCACCTCGGTGGTCATGAAATGCTTTGAGAGGCTGATAAAGGACTACATCTGCGCCTTCCTCCCTTCCTCCATGGACCCGCTGCAGTTTGCTTATCGCCCAAACAGATCCATGGATGATGCTGTCTCCCAGGTACTGCACACCACACTCTCTCATCTGGACAGCCAGAGGGGGGGGCATGTGAGACTGCTGTTCACTGATTATAGTTCAGCTTTCAACACCATAGTCCCTCCAGACTGGCCGGCAAGCTGATTGAGCTGGGACTGAACACCCCTGTGTGCTTGGATCCTGGACTTCCTGACCGCCAGGCCACAGGTGGTCAGGGTGGGCAGACACACCTCCAACCCCCTCACCCTGAACACAGGATCCCCCCAGGGTTGCGTCCTCAGCCCCTACTGTACTCCCTGTACACACATGACTGTGTGGCCAGGTTCAGCTCCAACACCATCATCAAGTTTGCGGATGACACAGTGGTGGTGGGCCTGATCTCGACAACGACGAGAAGGCCTACCTGGAGGAAGTTGCTGATCTGTCACTCTGGTGCCAGGACAACAGCCTCCTCATGAATGTCACCAAAACTAAGGAGCTGATTGTGGACTTTAGGAGGGTACAACAACAGAGGACGTACTCACCACTGGGGATTAACGGGACTACTGTGGAGAGGGTGAGCGGGTATAAATACCTGGGAGTCCACATCACCGAGGATCTGACATGGTCAACGAACACAGACACTCTGGTGAGAAAGGCAAGGCAGCGCCTCTACCACCTCAGGCAGCTGAGGAAATTTAAAGTTTCCCAGAGGATCCTTCAGTCCTTCTACTCTGGAGCTGTAGAGAGCGTCCTGACAGGAAGCATCACAGCCTGGTTTGGCAACTGCTCCGCTCAGGACAGGAAGGCTCTGCAGAGAGTAGTGCTCTCGGCTGAACGCACTATTGAACTACACTCCCACCCTGCAGGACTTGTACACCAGGAGGTGCAGAACCAGAGCCGGCAGGATCATGAAGGATCCTCACCACCCAACAACAGACTGTTTCAGCTGCTGCGGTCAGGCAGGCGCCTCCGTAGTCACGCTGCAAGAACAGAGAGACTGAGACGGAGTTTCTTTCCTCAGGCCATCAGGATTGTGAACTCCGACCTCACCAGGACCCCCACATAGACCCACACAACTGCCCCTCTTAGGCACACACACACACACACACACACACACACACTTACTGTAAATATTGTGTTGTTTTTTATTGTAAATAGTGTGTACTTGTTGCCCTTGCACATTCCTGCTGAGCATTGCCACTTTCATTTCACTGCACACCCTGTGTGTGTATGTGACAAATAAAACATCTTGAATCTTGAATCTTGAATGAAGACATAACTAGAGACCCCCCTCATGAAGACAGACCTAGAGACTCCCCTCATGAAGACACAACTAGAGACCCCCCTCTTGAAGACACAACTAGAGACCCCCCTCTTGAAGACACAACTAGAGACCCCCCTCATGAAGACACAACTAGAGACCCCCTCTAGAAGACAGACCTAGAGACCCCCCTCATGAAGACACAACTAGAGACCCCCCTCATGAAGACACAACTAGAAACCCCCTCATGAAGACACAACTAGAGACCCCCCTCTAGAAGACAGACCTAGAGACCCCCCTCATGAAGACACAACTAGAGACCCCCTCTTGAAGACATAACTAGAGACCCCCCTCATGAAGACACAACTAGAGACCCCCCTCTTGAAGACAGACCTAGAGACCCCCCTCATGAAGACACAACTAGAGACCCCCCTCATGAAGACACAACTAGAGACCCCCTCTTGAAGACATAACTAGAGACCCCCCTCTAGAAGACAGACCTAGAGACCCCCCTCATGAAGACACAACTAGAGACCCCCTCATGAAGACAGACCTAGAGACCCCCCTCATGAAGACACAACTAGAGACCCCCTCTTGAAGACATAACTAGAGACCCCCCTCTTGAAGACAGACCTAGAGACCCCTCATGAAGACATAACTAGAGACCCCCCTCATGAAGACACAACTAGAGACCCCCCTCTTGAAGACAGACCTAGAGACACCCCTCATGAAGACATAACTAGAGACCCCCCTCTTGAAGACAGACCTAGAGACCCCCCTCATGAAGACATAACTAGAGACCCCCCTCTTGAAAACACAACTAGAGACCCCCCTCATGAAGACACAACTAGAGACCCCCCTCATGAAGACACAACTAGAGACCCCTCATGAAGACACAACTAGAGACCCCTCTTGAAGACACAACTAGAGACCCTCTAGAAGACAGACCTAGAGACCCCTCATGAAGACATAACTAGAGACCCCTCATGAAGACACAACTAGAGACCCCCTCTAGAAGACAGACCTAGAGACCCCTCATGAAGACACAACTAGAGACCCCCCTCATGAAGACATAACTAGAGACCCCCCTCATGAAGACACAACTAGAGACCCCCCTCATGAAGACACAACTAGAGACCCCCTCTTGAAGACAACACTAGAGACCCCCCTCATTAAGACAGAACTAGAGACCCCCTCTTGAAGACAACACTAGAGACCCCCCTCATTAAGACAGAACTAGAGACCCCCCTCTTGAAGACAGACCTAGAGACCCCCTCTAGAAGACAACACTAGAGACCCCCCTCATGAAGACACAACTAGAGACGCCCCTCATAAAGACACAACTAGAGACCCCCCTCATGAAGACACAACTAGAGACCCCTCATGAAGGCACACCTAGCGACCCCCTCATGAAGACATAACTAGATACCCCTCATGAAGACACAACTAGAGACCCCCCTCATGAAGACATAACTAGATACCCCCCTCATGAAGACACAACTAGAGACCCCCCTCATGAAGACACAACTAGAGACCCCTCATGAAGACACACTAGAGACCCCTCATGAAGACACAACTAGAGACCCCTCTTGAAGACACAACTAGAGACCCCCCTCATGAAGACATAACTAGAGACCCCCCTCATGAAGACAGACCTAGAGACCCCCTCATGAAGACACAACTAGAGACCCCCCTCATGAAGACACACCTAGAGACCCCCCTCATGAAGACATAACTAGAGACCCCCCTCATGAAGACACAACTAGAGACCCCCCTCATGAAGACAGACCTAGAGACCCCCTCATGAAGACACAACTAGAGACCCCCCTCTTGAAGACATAACTAGAGACCACCCTCATGAAGACACAACTAGAGACCCCCCTCTTGAAGACACAACTAGAGACCCCCCTCATGAAGACATAACTAGAGACCCCCCTCATGAAGACACAACTAGAGACCCCCCTCATGAAGACATAACTAGAGACCCCCCTCTTGAAGACACAACTAGAGACCCCGCTCATGAAGACATAACTAGAGACCCCCTCATGAAGACACAACTAGAGACCCCTCATGAAGACATAACTAGAGACCCCCTCATGAAGACACAACTAGAGACCCCCCTCATGAAGACACAACTAGAGACCCCCGTCATGAAGACAGAACTAGAGACCCCCCTCATGAAGACATAACTAGAGACCCCCCTCATGAAGACACAACTAGAGACCCCCCTCATGAAGACACAACTAGAGACCCCTCATGAAGACACAACTAGAGACAGCCCTCATGAAGACACAACTAGAGACCCCCTCATGAAGACACAACTAGAGACCCCCCTCATTAAGACACAACTAGAAGACCCCCTCATGAAGACACAACTAGAGACCCCTCATGAAGACACAACTAGAGACCCCTCATGAAGACAGACCTAGAGACCCCCTCATGAAGACACAACTAGAGACCCCCTCTTGAAGACACAACTAGAGACCCCCCTCATGAAGACACAACTAGAGACCCCCCTCATGAAGACACAACTAGAGACCCCCTCATGAAGACACAACTAGAGACCCCCCTCATTAAGACATAACTAGAGACCCCCCTCATGAAGACAGAACTAGAGACCCCCCTCATGAAGACACAACTAGAGACCCCCCTCATGAAGACACAACTAGAGACCCCCCTCATGAAGACACAACTAGAGACCCCCCTCATGAAGACACAACTAGAGACCCCCCTCATGAAGACAGACCTAGAGACCCCCCTCATGAAGACACAACTAGAGACCCCCCTCATGAAGACACAACTAGAGACCCCCCTCATGAAGACACAACAAGAGACCCCCGTCATGAAGACAGAACTAGAGACCCCTCATGAAGACACAACTAGAGACCCCTCATGAAGACACAACTAGAGACCCCCTCATGAAGACACAACTAGAGACCGTCCTCATGAAGACACAACTAGAGACCCCCCTCATGAAGACATAACTAGAGACCCCCTCATGAAGACACAACTAGAGACCCCCCTCATGAAGACACAACTAGAGACCCCCCTCATGAAGACACAACTAGAGACCCCCCTCATTAAGACATAACTAGAGACCCCCCTCATGAAGACAGAAGACATCAGAGCCTCGAACAATAAATCCTCACATACCAACATGTAGACCACAGCTCATATCTACACACAGACACACACACACACAGATACACACACACACACACAGACACACACATCATACATACACACACACACACACACAGACACACACACACACACACAGATACACACACACACACACACACACACATCATACATACACACACATACAGGCACACACACACCCACATATACAAATATAAACACACACACATCACGTCATACACATACATACACACCCACATATACACAAACATAGACACACACACCCATACACACGCATACATCATATGTATATACTTACACACACATACACATACACACACACACACACACACACACACACTCTCTCTGTTGTCGTCGCATGTGATTAACGCAGTGAAACGATTAACATCGGGGTATTTATTCAAATCTAGACATCAAACGCATTCTCTTCTTCTTCGTCTCCCACAGATCACAGAAGAGGGGGAGGGGGGGGGGCGACGGCGAGCGGCCATCGAGCTCGCCGCCCGGCCGGCCCCCTCGCTCTTTCATCATTTACCGAGCGGAGCGTGCCGCGCGGCGCCGCCTCCGAGGGAACAAGGCCGCTCGCTGTCGGCCGGACAAAGGACAGCGAGAGGAGAGGAGGCGAGGAGGCGAGGAGGCTAGGAGGCGAGGACTCATTGTGAGGGTGATGTCACCGGCATCAGACCCCCGGCACGCCAGACACCAATCTGAGGGTCAGGGGGTCAAGAGGGAGGGCGGCGTGACACATGAATGGAGACACTGTGTGTGTGTGTGTGTGTGTGTGTGTGTGTGTGTGTGTGTGTGTGTGTGGGTCATACTCAGCTCATAGAAATACTGTGTATATACAGTCATGGAAACAGAAGGATAAAGGAAAGAAGGGAAGAAGGAAAGAAGGAAGAAGGAAAGAAGAAATAATGAGGAGGAAAGAAGAAAGAAGGAAAGAAGAAATAATGAGGAGGAAAGAAGGAAGAATGAAAGAAGGAAGAAGGGAGAAGGAAGGAAGGAAGTGGTTCCTGGAACAACAATGTTCTCTCAGTACATTCGAGGTCTTTGATGTTTGTTGCATTCAGCAAGGAGCCGTCTCTAAAACCAGAGAAGAAGAAAAGAGACGCAGGATATATCTGTGGTGCTCTCTCTCTCTCTCTCTCTCTCTCTCTCTCTCCATCTTTGCTTCATTTCCATTGTAAAGGCCGCTTACATGCTTTTCAAACAATTACACCCCTCTCTCCCTCTCTCCTCTCTCTCCCTCCCCCTCTCTCTCTCCCCTCTCCCTCCCTCCCTCTCTCTCCCTCTCATTCTCTCCCTCTGTCTCTCAATACCCCCCTCCCTCATGCCAGCTCATCCTTTAGAGCCTTGAATCCGACAACCAGCGGCTTTGAGAGGAGGCGTGTCCTCAGAGAGAGGCGTGTCCTCAGAGAGAGGCGTGTCCTCAGATAGAGGCGTGTCTTCTGAGAGGCGTGTCCTCAGAGAGAGGCGTGTCCTCAGAAAGAGGCGTGTCCTCCAGCCCCGTGTGACGGAACTACATCTCGTCCTGGTCCATGTTCCTGGTTCTCTTACTCACAGACGTTTCCACGGCAACGCGATGCACAGAGCGGAATAAAGCTAGAGGAAAGAGTGAGACACTGAAGCTCCGCCCACAGGATGAACTCACCCCTCTACAGGCACTACATTCCTTATTTTTACTACATTCTCTATTTGCTTACCGTCAATGAATCACAGCGACTGCCGTCACCACGGTGACCTTGTCGTTATTATTACTTTGACCTGGTGGGGGCGCTGCAGGGAAATGAGCTCTACTCTTCTGGGTACCTTAGAGATCCGTCAAACACCTTCATGGCATCCATTGAATAGTTGCTGAGATATTACTCTACTTTTCTTCAAGGCGTGACACTCTTACGAAGTCCTTAATTTACGCAGAGAATCAACTCAACAAGCACACACAGCGGTGATGAGATGTCTCCTCATGTCCTTTCCTTATCTGCTCCCCAGGTAAGGGGAGGAACACTTGACACCGATTTCGACCTCGACCTCAACCTCAACCTCGTTCTCGACCTCGACTTCTCCTCCTCTGTGGTCACTCACTCAGCCATGACTACCGACGTCCAATCAACAGCCATGATGTCCCCGGGGGGCCTCGATCACAGGGCCCCGGGGGCTAAGGGGATAGGAAACATATCTTTCACCCCCTGGACCCTCACGGCTGCCTGGTGAACCCTGGGTATCGCTGTGGCTGCTGCGATGTGGGGAAGAAGTCTCTACTCTACTGTCATGTGCTTGGGGAGGAGGGGGGCGGTGGCCGGGGGCCGGGAGCCGGGGGCCGGTGTGTGACCCACCTGGTGTCCGATGGTTTAATTCCTTTCTGAGACGATGGAGTTCTTCGCCCGTCACTCCGCTGCATCTTTGGTACGATCTCACTGCAACACTGCAGCAGACCTTGGAAACAGGAGACAGACCTTTAGGAAACAGGAGCCAGACCTTTAGGAAATAGGACTCAGACCTATAGGAAACAGGACAAATGCCTATAGGAAAAAGGACACATATCTATAGGAACCATACACAGACGGATAGGAAAAAGGACTCAGACCTATAGGAAACAAGACTGAGAACTATAGGAAAAAAGACTCAGACCTATAGGAATCAGGAGACAGACCTTTAGGAAACAGGCAAGGACACAGACTTATAGGAAACATGCCTTTAGGAAACCGGACACTGACCTATAGGAAAAAGAAGACAAACATATAGGAAACATGACTCATACCTATAGGAAACAGGACACAGACCATTAGGAAACAGGACACATACCTATAGGAAACAGGAGACAGACCTATAGGAAACAGGACACATACCTATAGGAAAGAGGAGACAGACCTATAGGAAACAGGACACAGACCAATAGGAAACAGGACACATACCTATAGGAAAAGGAGACAGACCTATAGGAAACAGGACACATACCTATAGGAAACAGGAGACAGACCTATAGGAAACAGGACATATGCCTATAGGAAACAGGACACATACCTATAGGAAAAGGAGACAGACCTATAGGAAACAGGACACATACCTATAGGAAACAGGAGACAGACCTATAGGAAACAGGACACATGCCTATAGGAAACAGGACTCAGACCTATAGGAAACAGGAGACAGACCCATTGGACACATGCCTATAGGAAAGAAGAGACATACCTTTAGGAAACAGGACACAGACCTAAAGGAAACAGGATACAATCATATAGAGAACTGGACACATGCCTATAGGAAAGAGGACTCAGACCTATAGGAAACAGGACACATGCCTATAGGAAACAGGACACATGCCTATAGGAAACAGCACACATGCCTATAGGAAACAGGACTCAGACCTATAGGAAACAGGACTCAGACCTATAGGAAACAGGACACATGCCTATAGGAAACAGGACTCAGACCTATAGGAAACAGGACTCAGACCTATAGGAAACAGGACACATGTCTATAGGAAACAGGACTCAGACCTATATGAAACAGGACTCAGACCTATAGGAAACAGGACTCAGACCTATAGGAAACAGGACTCAGACCTATAGGAAACAGGACTCAGACCTATAGGAAACAGGACACATGTCTATAGGAAACAGGACTCAGACCTATAGGAAACAGGACACATGCCTATCAGTGGCGGCTGGTGACATTTTTTTTGGAGGGGGCACAGTTTAAATATCACTCAACAATGAGAAGAAAAGAGGTTTTGAGTAGAATATTCACCCTCACATGAAAGAGGTTCAGAGCAGAATAGAGTCAGAAAGAGATCACATGTTACATTGGGTGACAGAGCAGAGCCACTACTGTAAAGACAAGTAGCCTCCTCTCTTTAAAGTGGTCAAACTTCTCCATAACTCTCTGGTTAAAGCAGGGCTCTCAAGTCTCACGCATTGAGCGTGAGACTCACGCATTTCGGTCTTATCTCACGCACTCCCGCCACACATCGAATTCCTCACGCTGAAAAAACCTCTCGGCTATTTAATGCTTGAATGCAGGGGTGCTCGATACGCCGCTCTATGGACGCACCGCCACTGATGCCTATAGGAAACAGGACACATGCCTATAGGAAACAGGACTCAGACCTATAGGAAACAGGACTCAGACCTATAGGCAACAGGACACATGCTGTGACACGATTGTGGCCGTCACCAGTAGGTTTCCCCCCCCTAAGCACCAAGGAAGGCGCAACCAGAGGGAACATTGGTAAAATGCTTTATTTGAGCGCTCTGACCGCCGACTGTGTCTCTGCTCATGGCTCCCGATCTTCCTTCTGTCCAGCTCCTTTATGGAGACAGACTCAGATCCACACACACCGATCGTCATCAGCTGGACTGATTACCAATCAGTTTACCAATCAGTCCAGCTGATGACAATCAGACACCGTTCCCTGAACCACACCCCTGCTCCACCCACTCTGCAGCCGAGCCTACACCCCCCCCCCCCCCCCCACTGCCACACATGCCTATAGGAAACAGGACTCAGACCTATATGAAACAGGACACATGCCTATAGGAAACAGGACTCAGACCTATAGGAAACAGGACACATGCCTATAGGAAACAGGACTCAGACCTATAGGAAACAGGACACATTCCTATAGGAAACAGGACACATGTCTATAGGAAACAGGACTCAGACCTATATGAAACAGGACTCAGACCTATAGGAAACAGGACTCAGACCTATATGAAACAGGACTCAGACCTATATGAAACAGGACTCAGACCTATATGAAACAGGACACATGCCTATAGGAAACAGGACACATGCCTATAGGAAACAGGACTCAGACCTATAGGAAACAGGACACATGCCTATAGGAAACAGGACTCAGACCTATAGGAAACAGGACACATGTCTATAGGAAACAGGACTCAGACCTATATGAAACAGGACTCAGACCTATATGAAACAGGACTCAGACCTATAGGAAACAGGACACATGCCTATAGGAAACAGGACTCAGACCTATAGGAAACAGGACTAAGAGAGAGGTTGGTCAGGGACTTCATTTATTCCATGTTGCTACACGCTGGACCCATGGCAATTTGACTTCCTGTCGGGCGTGGTGAGCGGTGTGATTACCACCTCAAACACCTGACCCTGACCCTCAGGGGAGCCCTCCCTCGGGATGGTATTGAGCCTCTCTACCTGTACACGACTGGCCATGCACACAGCTCCAGCGTCATCTCAGGTTTGCTGGCGAACAGCCTCTCACCTCAAGACCAAGGAGCTGAAGGGCTGATGGGGGGGAGGGGAGAGCAGGCCCACCCATCTCCATGAGCGGGTTGCAGGAGAGGCACAGCAGCACAGTCAGCTCGGCGCACATCTCCGAGGACACCTCATGGACACGCACACCACTCACGTGTGAAAAGGGCCCAACAGCGCCGAAACAGGATACATCTCCAGGTGTCGTGTCTTCTGCGTGACAGAAGGTGTTTAGCATAACTAGAGGTGGTGAGCAGATGTCAGACTCTTGGAAAGGCCCTCGTACCCTTGACGATCCGTCGGTCGATCTCCCCGGTGAGACGCCGCCAGGCTGGTTGGAGCAGAAATAGCCGTAGAGATGGAGGACAGCTCCTCTTCCACCCACTGCCGACCTCCTGGAGGAACACGTCGACATCAAATGACTGAATTATCTATTCAAATGCCTGGAAACAATCTTTAGACGATGACGCATCAATGGAAGGCTCCCTGACCCCGAGCTACTGTTCATATAGACGCTGCCCGTCTCGGGGAAGAGAGCTCAGCCATGTTACATCTCCAGAAAGAAAGAAGGAAGTTCACAAAACTTTTAAAAATTCTGCATTTTTTTCCTCTTCTTCCTCTTTTTCTCAAATCCCAGAGTGAATGTGTCGGCGAGCTCGTGGTGTGCACCCGGATGGAAAGTAGAGGCCATCCCTTTGAAATCCTCCTCAAGTCAAAATTAGCATTTCATTTCAACTGCAGCCAAGGAAACGGCGAGCGGGGCGGCTGCTAACTGCTATGGGCGAATCGTTATTTACCGCGCGTAAACTTTTTGGAGGAACACTGTTGCCGTGTGGGTGGTGGAAGTGAGCAGCTGGAGCCGCCACAAAGGGAGAGATCAGGCCTATTTTCTCTGTAGGAGGAACACATAAAATTGAAAATGAGGCCCATTATTACAAAAAAACAACATCAGGCTTCTTTTACTCATGATGTTCTTACAGCCAGCCAACCAGTTGACCCCGTTTAGGGAACTGTATCATCATTTTTTTGTTCCCGCTCTTTTAATTAGTGAGCGTTCAGTGTGAAAAGGGTTATTATCGGTGTCGGAACTAACTGTTTTCTCCATAATGGTCACATTAAGCGTGTCATGTTGTTTTATTTAGTTGGCTTTATTTACCTCGACGCGGCAGGAGGTAAACACATCACCCGAACGACAGACAGGGGACTCACAGACACACAACAATACAACAATACAACAATACAACTATACAGCAATACAACAGGAAGCCATACAACAGGAAGCCAGAGCAGCAGACCAACGTGAACTCACAAGTTAATACATCAAAAAGGATAATACAGTGGAATATGCTTCTAGGGAGAAGTTTTATAATTTTTTTCCTCCTGGGTTCTACTGTAAGTACACACAGAAAAATGAAGGTACCATCTGGAACCAAAAATGGTTCTTCAAAGTGATGCCATGGAAGAATCATTTCTGGTTCCACAAAGAGCCTTTCAAACCAGGGTTCTTTAAAGAACAATTTCCTTTAAGAGTTCTCCAAAGAACCTATAAAGGTGTCTCAAAGAACTTTAAAAACATGGTTCTTTACGGCACCATTTCTGGTTCCACGTAAAACCCTTCAAACCGGGGTTCTTTAAAGAACCATTTCCTTAAAGAGTTCTCCAAAGAACCTATAAAGGTGTCTCAAAGAACCTTCAAACCAGGGTTCTTTAGAGAACCATTTGTTTAAAGAGTTCTCCAAAGAACATATAAAGGTGTCTCAAAGAACCTACAAAAATGGTTCTTTAAGGCACCATTTCTGGTTCCATGAAAAACCTTTCAAACCAGGGTTCTTTAAAGAACCATTTACTTACATAGTTCTTCAAATAACCTATAAAGGTGTCTCAAAGAACCTTCACAAAATGGTTCTTTAAGGCACCGTTTATGGTTCCTCAAAAGAACCTTTTAGACCAGGGTTCTTTAAAGAACCATGTCCATAAAGAGTTCTTCAAAGAACCATTTAATAACCACTATTGTTCCGTCTGCACGAGTCTTCGATGAGTCCAAACCTTCTACCGCTCCATCTCAAATCGACCGAGTGATACTTAAAACGCAGCATTGAGGCGGAGTTTCCCTTTAAAGCTGCACAAACACAACATTTTACAAAAACAATGGATTGAGTGACAACATGTGATATTAAACCCACAGATTATTCCCACTGTCTCTCCCATCCTCAACTCTACAGACGTCTCCTAGCAGTCAGATCAAAGGGTTCTCATGAACCTATCGGTAGACAGTGAGCAACTAGAACGTTCAGCAGCTTCAGAGCTACATGTGTTGTGTTGTTGACGGAGACCAACACAAGAGTGAAGACATGATGCGTCACGTGGACTGAGCGTGGCTTCTGATGTAGCTGCGGGGCTTTTAGATGCGTTGGCTAAAAGGTTAGCCGTCCACTTTTATGAGGTAATATGTGTTTTTAGCTTGATCTGCTGCCCCCTAGTGATCAAAAAGTAAACCACGGCAGCGCTACATCTTCTCTGGTATTGTTACGATTACTGGTCACTTCTAGAGGCTTCAAACCAAATGCTAACCAGGTAGTTCAACAGAGAGCATTTAGCTTTAGCATGGGGCAAAAGGTTAATGTAGAGAGAGAGAGAGAGAGAGAGAGAGAGAGAGAGAGAGAGAGAGAGAGATTTGCCTTATATTTGACTTCATCCCTGTTCTATCCTGATTATCCAGAAATCTTGAACACACCCTTTGACGAGAAGTCGTTCGCATTGCGGACGTTGTGTTATTCTTCTGTGTCGCGGTTAATAGAATCAGGACCACAAGAGAAGCGGACGGTTGATTCATGACCAGCGGGGCGGCAGCAGAACTTTGTTGACTGTGTTCTCAACTAACACAAAGTACATCTAATCTTAAACATATGGCCGGAGCCGAGGATTCACGCATGACAGCATGCTGAGGGTGGAAAAATACCGCTGTTGTCTTTCTTCTTCCTCTCGTCCGGTCCTTTACGTCCTGGAGGTTTTACTGGATTCAGACATTTTGGACACTCCAACAAAAAAAAATACCTTTTTGAAGTTTAAAAGGTGAATTTAAGAAATTGTTGAAAATGAGGGTCAAAAATGGTTCCAAATAATTTGTATAAACACATATTTGGCTATATTACATAAACAGTGGAAAGAAGGATAAAGAGGAAATATATAAAGAAGAAGTACTGGAGACTGTAAAGTCCAAACAATATGGATCTGAACGATACTGTATGCTCCCATGTCTATAATCTGGTTATTCCCCATCTGGATGACAGATGATATTTATTAACACGGTTTGGATGGTTTTTTTGAAGAGCAGTGAACAAAAGGTTCTCAATCCGATATTCTTGAATCAGTCGTTTAGTCCAACGCTCCGGTTCTGACTCATCGTGACATCATGACCCGAGAGTCCGAAAACGTGTCAGTTCCAAAGCCAGCTGGGTGCTACGTATATATTTGGACATCGTGGGCGTGTTCATTTGTTTTACCTGCCTCTCTGTTTGTGATTTATTGGTCCGGGCCTCAGTGACTTTGTATTTGGCTTCAACACTCTTCTTTATTTTCACAAGGACCGTTGAGAGTTGGACTCAAGTCGGGTCTCCTCAAACATTTCAACACGGTTCAGGTGTTTACCTCGAATGGTTCTGTTCCCGTACCGCCGGGCCGCCGGGCCGCCAGCCGGCCGCTCTGGACCAGCAACGACGAACTGGGAGAGTCTGGGAGAGTCAGAGAAGAAGTGTCAGAGAAAAAGAGCCAGAGAAGAGTCAGAGAAGAAGTGTCAGAGAAGAAGAGTCAGATAAGAAGAGTCAGAGAAGAAGAGTTAGAGAAGAAGAGTTAAAGAAGTGTCAGAGAACAAGAGTTAGAGAAGAAGAGTCAGAGAAAAACAGCCAGAGAAGAAGAGTCAGAGAAGAAGGGTCAGAGAAGAAGAGTTAGAGAGGAAGAGTCAGAGAAGAAGAGTTAGAGAAGAAGAGTTAGAGAAGAAGAGTCAGAGAAAAAGTACCAGAGAAGAAGAGTTAGAGAAGAAGAGTTGGAGAAGAAGAGCCAGAGAAGAAGAGTTAGAGAGGAAAAGTCAGAGAAGAAGAGTTCGAGAAAAAGTGTCAGAGAAGAAGAGTGAGAGAAGAAGAGTCAGAGAAAAACAGCCAGAGAAGAAGAGTTAGAGAGGAATAGTCAGAGAAGAAGAGTTAGAGAAGAGCCATAGAAGAAGGGTTAGAGAATTGTCAGAGAAGAAGAGTCAGAGAGGAAGAGTCAGAGAAGAAGAGTTAGAGAAGAAGAGTCAGAGAAGAAGAGTCAGAGAAGAAGAGTTAGAGAAGAAGAGTTAGAGAAGAAGAGTTAGAGAGGAAGAGTCCGAGAAGTGTCAGAGAAGAAGGGTCAGAGAAGAAAAGTGGTGAGGAGATGAGGAAAGGAACAAAGACAAGGAAGCTGGAGAAAGTAAACAAACTAACACAAATATGAGAACAGGACAAACGATGGAGTCAGAGGAACGAGACCAGGTCTGACAGGAAGTACACGCCCTGGTACTTCAGCCGCTGACCTCTGGTAGACCGGCGTGGGGGGGGGGGGGGCTGGCCCAGGTCTGCATGGTGTTGGTCCAGGTCTGCAGGTCCGGTCCCGGTCTGTGTTGCATGTGCAGCAGCTGGCCTGACGCCAGAGCCCCCGACGCCCCTTTGTGGAGGCCGGAGTGATGGACTGAGCTCGGCCTTTGATCCAGGGCCAAGTATTCATCTCTAAAGGGAGAGAGAGAGAGAGAGAGAGAGAGAGAGAGAGAGGGAAGATAAACAGACAACATAGGGTGGGTGGAGAAGAAAAGAAGAAAAAAAAGAGTCAACCTCTGCTGCCAATTATTGGGAAAAAAACATCAAGGTCTCTTCAGTGTGTAACGAGAGGAACGAGGGAAGAAGAGGAGGGAGAGGTGGAGAGGAGGAGAGGAGGAGAGGAGAGGAGAAGAGGAGGTGACCAGCAGGAGGCCTGAGGAGGTGAGGACAGGTGGACGTCGGCTGCTAAGACGCTTTCTGGTGTTTTCTTTTGTTGTTTTCTCGTCTGCCCTTTTTCAATAATCTTTGTCTCCTTCACTGTCTCCTTCACTATCTCCTTCACTATCTCTCTCAGACTCCCGTCTTCCTCTTGTTGACGTCCTTATCTGTGACTCTCTGATAAACCAGCTCACATAAAGGTCATCTCTGTGTGTCACACACACACACACACACACACACACAGGATTACAGTGCTTGTTGGTATGTTTACCTGTGAAGAGCCGATAGAATCACATAAATAAAAACATGAAGCAGGTCACACGGCCGACAGCTTCTTCTGGTAGTCCTTGTTTTTGTGTGTGAG